>NC_092093.1:9574704-9598913 GCF_045679555.1 Salvelinus alpinus | reverse complement strand
GGCTGTGTTGTTGGCCGTTTCATTGGCTGTGTTGTTGGCCGTGTCATTGGCTGTGTTGTTGGCCGTGACATTGGCTGTGTTGTTGGCCGTGTCATTGGCTGTGTTGTTGGCCGTGTCATTGGCTGTGTTGTTGGCCGTGTCATTGGCTGTGTTGTTGGCCGTGTCATTGGTTGTGTTGTTTTATGCTGTCCTTTGTTCAGGGTTCAACAGCTCCATGTAAACAGATGTGTTTCAGAGAAGAACCAGGTGTTGTCTGATGCTCAGAGCTCTGGTCCTGCCAACACTGCTGGTGCCAACACTACTAGGTGCCAACACTACTAGGTGCCAACACTACTAGGTGCCAACACTACTAGGTGCCAACACTACTAGGTGCCAACACTACTAGGTGCCAACACTACTGAGTGTGTCCAAAATGGCATCCTATTCCCTATATAGTGCACTACTTTCAACCAGAGCCGTACACACAGAGTGAGAGGCCTGCCAACTCTTCTGGTGCTGCTGATACCGACTATCAGAGTCTGTTTGAGAAGCTTAGTCCTTTGAGCCAGCGGGAGGGGGGAGGAAGGGAGAAACCATTACTGAGGGCAATGCCCTGTCCTGAGTCTTACCAAAGTAGAGAGTGGATGGAGAAGATAGGATTGAAGAGAGGATAGGGAGGGAGGGAGGGAGAGAGAGAGTAAAGGAGTGATGTTACAGAGGGATATCCTTGGCTAGACTCCCTGTGTTGTGGTATTGGCTGTGCCTCCTTCCCAAATGGCATCCTAATTCCTGGTCAAAGGTAGTGCACTATATAGGGAATACTAGGGTGCCATTTGGTACGCACATTTAAATGGGGTTTGCCGCTGTGTTGTCAATGTCGTGGTATTGTGTGAGCGGCGGAGCTTGTGTTATAGTGTCAGTGCCGAGGGGATCTGTGTGTGGTGGTGTACAGCTGCTCGCCTGTTGAGCTCCACAGGGCTGTGTCATTAGAGAACACTGAGATAACAGGGAACTAAATTGTTTAGGGAGGGAAATGGTGTCTCTGGGGTAAAGCACAGCAAGGGAAAAGCGTATCAGCTCACTATCCTCTAACTCTGCCTACTAGTGAGTTCATACAAACGTTCATATCCCACCATTCTGATAGATTGGAGAATGGTAGAAAATGTGGTTGTACTGTTCAGAATTTGGTTGTTATTCCATTGGTTACCTCGAGGCAGATGCCCCAGGGGCAGAGTGGCCCACACTCATTGAATATGGCCCTTTTAAATGTTAAATGAGCAATCACTAGTAAAAACCTTTCTTGTGAATGACCTCATTACTGAGGGGCAAAGTTGATTGGATGTTTCTCACTGAGTCATGGCTGTCATCAGACTGTAGTGCCGATCTTATTGAAGCTTCCCCGGATTACAGCTTTTCATACCCTATCAGAAAAGGGAAAAGGTGGGGGGACAGCCTCTATTTTTACTAATGCTCTCAGAGGTAAGGACATTTCACTTGGCGACGTTGGGTCTTCTGAGCATCATGCTGTACTGTTTAAATGTCAGCCACCAGTGCTGGCCATAACCCTGTATAGGCCACGAAAGCAATGCCCTACTTTCTTTACTGATTTCTCTGAACTATTGTCTATTGTCCTTGAGAACTATGATACACTCATTGTGTTGGGCGATTTTAATATTCATGTTGACAAGGTGACAGACTCCAAGGCCATTGAATTTCTGAATCTTTTGAGCTCTATGGACTTCATCAAACATGTTACTGGGCCCATCCATAACCGTGGCCACACTCTGGACCTGGTTATTACCAAGGGGCTTTCTACTGGGCCCACCCATAACCACAGCCATACTCTGGACCTGGTTATTACCAAGGGGCTTTCTACTGGGCCCACCCATAACCACAGCTATACTCTGGACCTGATTATTATCAAGGGGCTTTCTACTGGGCCCACCCATAACCACAGCTATACTCTAGACCTGGTTATTACCAAGGGGCTTTCTACTGGGCCCACCCATAACCACAGCCATACTCTGGACCTGGTTATTACCAAGGGGCTTTATACTGGGCCCACCCTTAACCACAGCTGTACTCTGGACCTGGTTATTACCAAGGGGCTTTCTACTGGGCCCACCCTTAACCACAGCCATACTCTAGACCTGGTTATTACCAAGAGGCTTTCTACTGGGCCCACCCATAACCACAGCTATACTCTGGACCTGGTTATTACCAAGGGGCTTTATACTGGGCCCACCCATAACCACAGCCATACTCTGGACCTGGTTATTACCAAGGGGCTTTCTACTGGGCCCACCCATAACCACAGCCACACTCTGGACCTGGTTATTACCAAGGGGTTTTCTATTGACATATCCTCTATTGTTGATGTTGCTTTATCTGATCACCACTGTGGTTGTTTTACTACCTTGTTGCTCATAGTACGGGGTAATACTGAACCCATTATTAAGAAACACTATCCTACCTCTGAAGTTGCTACAGATTTTATTGGGTGTATGAACAATACACCATCACCTATTCTGCCTTCCTCTTGTGATGATTTTCTTGATAACTTTAAAAGCCAACTAAGGGCAACCATTGATGCCACAGCTCCAGTAGGGTTGAAAAAGGACACATACAAACGGAGAGGCTCTTGGGTAGGTCAGGAAACCAATCAATTAAAGAGACATTGCAGAAAGGCAGAGAGGAAGTGGAGAAAGTCAAAGTTACAGGTCTGTTATGATATTCTGAGAGAGCAACTTGGCATATATAACAAGACATTTGGAAATGCCAGACGGGCTCATTGTTCTGTCTTGATCACTAATAATACGAGAGTGCTCTTCTCGGCCTGATAAATCCTACCAACACAAACCTATGTGAACTTTAAATGTGATGAGTTTGCGGCATATTTCAGAGATAAAATATCAAACATTAGGCTGGGTATCAGTCAAGACCTGATGAGAAGTTTGATACTTGCCTTAGCCTACCACGCAAAGGCACTAAGGAGTTATTTTCCCTGGTTGACACAGACATACTCAGGAAAGTGATATTACAATTTAAGCCTTCTACCATCATTCTTGATCCTATCCCCATCACCTTCTTCAAAAACAGTTTTTAATTGCATATCTGAAGAAGTGCAATCTATTGTTAATCACTCCCTGTTCACAGGCACATTCCCCACTGCACTAAAATCTGCTTTGGTGAAACCCCTTCTGAAGAAAAGTCATCTAGGTTATTCAGCCAATCTACAACCTTCAATTCTTAAGCAAAATTCAAACAGCTAAATCATTTTTTAAGTGCCATCTGTATTTTTTAAATAAATATTCCAATCTGGTTTTTGTGCCCAGCATAGAGACATCCCAAGCAGTTCACTACACTCGCATGAACATCTGCTAATCATGTGTATGTGACAAATAACATTTAATTTGATTTAAAGTGGTAAATGCCAAACAACTCTCTGTCCTTGTACTCTTGAATTGAAGTGCTGCGTCTGACAATGTTGACCATGATGTCCTTCTGGACAGACTGGAGAGGTGGGTTTGGCCTCTCCGGTCCAGTTCTAAATGGGTTTAGAACCTATTTAACCGGTCGAGAGTTTTTTGTCACCCTTGGTGAACATTACTCAGAGAAAATAGATATCACATGTGGCGTTCCACAAGGTTTGATTTTGGGTCCGGTATTGTTAAGTTTATATATTTTACCCCTTGGCAGCATTATCAGAAAGCAAGAAATTGATGTTTACTGCTACGCAGACGATACACAACTTTACATTTCTGTGTCATCAGAGGATTTTAGCTCCACAGATAAATTATTAGACTGTATTAGTGATTTAAATAGTTGGATGGCTCACAATTTCCTCCAGCTAAATCAAGACAAGAGGCAAGAAAGATAAAACATCAGGTTAAAAACCTTGGTGTCATTTTACATTCTGAACTCCATTTTGAATCACACTTTAGGAATGTGACCAAAATAGCTTTTTACCACCTGAGGAACATTGCCAAGGTGCGTCCGTTTCTCTCTCAGGCTGATACAGAGAGACTCATCCATGCTTTAATTACAAGCAGGCTTGACTAATGTGATGCTCTCCTGTCTGGTCTACCCAAGAAAGCCATTGGTCAACTGGAAAAACATACATAATGCTGCAGCTCGGGTACTGACCAAGACCAAACAGAGAGGACACATTACATCGGTTTTAAAGTCTCTGCACTGGCTGTCTGTGAGTTTTAAAAATACATTTTAAGATTATTCTATTGGTTTTTAAATCAATCCACGATTGTGTGTAACGGATGTGAAATGGCTAGCTAGTTAGCGGGTACGCGCTACTAGCATTTCAATCAGTTACGTCACTTGCTCTGAGACTTAAGTAGGGTTTCCCCTTGCTCTGCAAGGGCCGCGGCCTTTGTGGAGTGATGGGTAACGATGCGCACCCCAATACATATCAGACATGCGTTTAAGTTATGCACACAGTAGGTCCCTCAGGTCCACTGGCACTGGCCTTTTAACTTTCCCAAACCCTAGGACCAAGAGGCATGGAGAGGCAGCCTTTAGTTACTATGCCCCCAGCCTCTGGAATAGCCTGCCAGAGAACCTGAGGGGGACCAAGAGGCATGGAGAGGCAGCCTTTAGTTACTATGCCCCCAGCCTCTGGAATAGCCTGCCAGAGAACCTGAGGGGGACCAAGAGGCATGGAGAGACAGCCTTTAGTTACTATGCCCCCAGCCTCTGGAATAGCCTGCCAGAGAACTTGAGGGAAGCAGAAACTGTGGACATATTTCAAACAGATCTTAAAACAACTTTTTAGCGTTACTTTTCCTTAGGGTTCTTTTTTTAGTCTTTCAGTTTTTATTGTTATTTTTTTGTTTTTTTATCCTCTTATGTTTGTTGTGTAGCAAATATTTGTTTTTATTTGTTGTTGTTTTTTATGTGATGCATTACGTTGCATTCATGTCTGAAATGTGCTATATAAATAAAGCTTGATTTTGTTTAGAGTGGAGAACATATTCTCATTGTCTCACTGGTCCTATCCTACGAGAAAGTGAATGTCCTGCGCTGTACTGTTTGCTGTATCCAGGTCTCTGTAGCTAGCTAGCGCGTCTTTGTGGACAGGCAGTCGTTATTACAACACTGTTGGCCATCAATGTGTGGTTAACCTCGTTACTGTGACACATATCCAATTGAATTGGAAGATTTCAGATACTAAGTGAACACGTCTGCTAAGCACAGCAGTGTCTGAAACATCCTCGATTCCCCATCAGTGTCTAACCCCTCACATTAAAAAAATTAAAGAATAATTATATACTGTATATTTAGTTTATTTAACCTTTATTTAAATAGGCAAGTCAGTTAAGAATAAATTCTTATTTACAATGACGGCAAACACTAATCTGAACGACGCTGGGCCAATTGTGTGCCGCCCTATGGGACTCCCAATCACGGCCGGTTGTGATACAGCCTGGAATCGAACCAGGGTGTCTGTAGTGACGCCTCTAGCACTGTCGATGCAGTGCCTTAGAACGCTGCGCCACCCAGGAGCCACTAGATGACCTTCAGAAGCCTGGGGAGCGGTAGGCGTCTCCATGTTGTTAATTATGAATCATTACCCTGATCCTTAGTGGAGAGCATGACATCACAGGGGTCAGGGGTGAGGGTGTTAACACCCATACTTATGATTCAATAGGTTTGATAATGATGATGAAGCTAACAGATTTGACCTTTAGGAGGTTGATAAAGCTAACAGATTTGACCTTTAGAATGTTGATAAAGCTAACAGATTTGTCCTTTAGAAGATTGATAAAGCTAACAGATTTGACCTTTAGAAGAATGATAAAGCTAACAGATTTGACCTTTAGAATGTTGATAAAGCTAACAGATTTGACCTTTAGAATGTTGATAAAGCTAACAGATTTGACCTTTAGGAGGTTGATAAAGCTAACAGATTTGACCTTTAGGAGGTTGATAAAGCTAACAGATTTGACCTTTAGAAGATTGATAAAGCTAACAGATTTGACCTTTAGAAGATTGATAAAGCTAACAGATTTGACCTTTAGAATGTTGATAAAGCTAACAGATTTGACCTTTAGAATGTTGATAAAGCTAACAGATTTGACCTTTAGGAGGTTGATAAAGCTAACAGATTTGACCTTTAGAATGTTGATAAAGCTAACAGATTTGACCTTTAGAAGATTGATAAAGCTAACAGATTTGACCTTTAGAAGATTGATAAAGCTAACAGATTTGATCTTTAGAAGATTGATAAAGCTAACCGATTTGACCTTTAGAAGATTGATAAAGCTAACAGATTTGACCTTTAGAATGTTGATAAAGCTAACAGATTTGACCTTTAGAAGGATGATAAAGCTAACAGATTTGACCTTTAGAATGTTGATAAAGCTAACAGATTTGACCTTTAGAATGTTGATAAAGCTAACAGATTTGACCTTTAGGAGGTTGATAAAGCTAACAGATTTGACCTTTAGAATGATGATAAAGCTAACAGATTTGACCTTTAGAATGTTGATAAAGCTAACAGATTTGACCTTTAGAATGTTGATAAAGCTAACAGATTTGACCTTTAGAATGATGATAAAGCTAACAGATTTGACCTTTAGGAGGTTGATAAAGCTAACAGATTTGACCTTTAGAATGTTGATAAAGCTAACAGATTTGACCTTTAGAATGATGATAAAGCTAACAGATTTGACCTTTAGAATGTTGATAAAGCTAACAGATTTGACCTTTAGGAGGTTGATGAAGCTAACAGATTTGACCTTTAAAAGGTTGATAAAGCTAACAGATTTGACCTTTAGGAGGTTGCTATAGTAACTATAATACAGGAATACCTCACTGTTATGAGGGCTGAAGAAGAAATGTAATCTACTGAAGTCGCCATTGGATTAATATGGAATGATTCATTAGACTTTCCACAGTAATAGTAATATGCTCACGGACAATAAATACTTAAAATAACTTTTTAATTCCCTGCAAATATACTTAATGAACTTGCCAATGAACTTCTCATTCTACACTTTCATAGGTGTTTGCTATTTTCATTTTGAGACATTGCTATGTTCACTGTCAAGTCAACACTGTAGGGCAGGCAGGGAGCTACAAAAGGGACTCTGCACTGTTTGTGTTGGTGAGTATCATTTACAGCTGCCACAGACACCTCTGTCATCTCTCTCAGCATGCAGGCTGCTCTCAAACAAACTGCTATATTAGACGTTTATCCCAGTCAATGACACATTAAAACATTTTATTTTATTCAGAGAGAGAGAGAGAGAGAGATTACCAGGAACTACTTGATTCTCCAATTACATTGGATGAGCTACAGGACAAAATACAAAACCCTCCAACCCCAAAAGAGGCCTGTGGTGTTGATGGTATACTAAATGAAATGATAAAATATACAGACCACAAATTCAAATGGGCTATTCTTAAACTCTTCAACATCATCCTCAGCTCTGGCATCTTCCCCAATATGTGGTACCAAGGCCTGATCACCCCAATCTACAAAAGTGGAGACAAATTTGACCCCAATAATTACAGTGGAATCTCAGAAGTATCATTATTAGCAGTCCAATATTTCTCAGTGAAAACAGGGTCCTGAGCAAATGTCAATTTGGCTTCTTACCAAAATACCGTACAACAGACCACGTACAATACACACCCTTATTGACAAACAAACCAAACAAAACAAAAGCAAAGCCCTCTCATGCTTTGTTAATTTCAAAAAAGATTTTGACTCAATTTGGCATGAGGGTCTGCTATACAAATCGATGGAAAGCGGTGTTGGGGGGAAAACATGTGGACATTATAAAATCAATGTACACAAACAACAGGTGTGCAGTTAAAATTGTCAATAAACACAGATTTCCTTCCGCAGAGACTGGGAACAGTCTGCAGCACTCTACTGGCCTCAAATGTCTACTGTTTGCAGATGGTCTGGTGAGGTCTGCGGTCCACTCACTAGCCAATAATTCACAAAATGGGACAAACATGCAACAATATACGCTGTGCACAACGCAAAACCCCAAACAATGCATGTAGAGCAGAATTAGACCAATACCCGCTCGGTATCTACATCCTGAAAAGAGTTGTTCAATTCTACAACCACCTGAAAGGGAAGTGATGCCCACACATTCCACCACAAAGCCCTCACCTACAGAGAGATGAACCTGGAGAAGAGACCTCTCAGAGCCCTCACCTACAGAGAGATGAACCTGGAGAAGAGACCTCTCAGAGCCCTCACCTACAGAGAGATGAACCTGGAGAAGAGACCTCTCAGAGTCCTCACCTACAGAGAGATGAACCTGGAGAAGAGACCTCTCAGAGCCCTCACCTACAGAGAGATGAACCTGGAGAAGAGACCTCTCAGTCCTCACCTACAGAGAGATGAACCTGGAGAAGAGACCTCTCAGAGCCCTCACCTACAGAGAGATGAACCTGGAGAAGAGACCTCTCAGAGTCCTCACCTACAGAGAGATGAACCTGGAGAAGAGACCTCTCAGAGCCCTCACCTACAGAGAGATGAACCTGGAGACGAGACCTCTCAGAGTCCTCACCTACAGAGAGATGAACCTGGAGAAGAGACCTCTCAGAGCCCTCACCTACAGAGAGATGAACCTGGAGAAGAGACCTCAGTCCTCACCTACAGAGAGATGAACCTGGAGAAGAGACCTCTCAGAGTCCTCACCTACAGAGAGATGAACCTGGAGAAGAGACCTCTCAGTCCTCACCTACAGAGAGATGAACCTGGAGAAGAGACCTCTCAGAGCCCTCACCTACAGAGAGATGAACCTGGAGAAGAGTCTTCTCAGCCAGCTGGTCCTGGGGCTCTGTTCACAAACACAAAGAGACCCCACAGAGCCCCAGGACAGAAACACATTTAGACCAAATCATGAGAAAATTAAAAGATAATTACTTGACACACTGGAAAGAATTAACCAAAAAACAGAGCAAACTAGAACGCTATCTGGCCCTAAACAGAGAGTACACAGTGGCATAATACATGACCACCATGAACAACCTTAAATTAAGAATATCCTTGACTATGTACTGTACAGACTCAGTACAGTACTATGTACAGTACAGACAGTACAGTAAGCATAGCCTTGCTATTGAGAGAGGCCGCCATAGCCTGTCATCTCTCGAGAGCCAGGTCTGCCTTGTGGGCTCCACTGCCCACAAAATGAGGTGGAAACTGAGCTACACCTCCTAACCTCCTGCCAAATGTATGACCATATTATAGAGACATATTTCCCACAGATTAAAAAGACCCACAAAGAATTAGAAATCAAATCAAACATTGATAACTCTCATATCTGTTAGGCGAAATAGCGCAGTGTGACATCACAGCAGCAGCACGATTTGTAGCCCGTTGTCATGAGAAACGGGCAACCAGTGGAGCACAAACAGAATTGTAAATACCACCTATATTTATCTGTTTATTTATCTTCCCTTTTATACTTCAACTACTAATACAGTGTTACAACACCGTACATAGACAATAATACAACATTTGAAAATGTCTATATTCTTTAGAGTGTAATGTTTACTAATGCTTCACTTGTTTATTTCACTTTTCTTTATTGTTCCGTTCCACTTGCTTTGGCAATGTAAACATATGTTTCACATGTCAATAAAGCTTTTTGAATCGAATCGAGAGCGGAGAGAGAGAATGACATGTCAATAGATGCCTGCCGTGTGGTGTGACGCGGCATGACCCTGAGGTCGTGACCCTGACTGCGCCCTATCCCCTTCCGACTGAGAGCGTAACAGACCCCAAACTCACTCAATTTCATAACAGATATTACAGAGAGAAACACCAGTGGGACTGTAGTCAATATGGTAAATAAATAACATCTGGGCCTCACATTCAATATAAAATAGACACTACATCGTATGAGTCAGACTCAATTATATGACTTTACAGGAACATTGCTCCATTAGAAAGCTGAAAGGAAAATGGATGTCTCACAAATGGCACCCTATTCCCTATATAGTGCACTAATTTAGACCAGGGCCTATATGGCTTTGGTCAAAAGTAGTGCACTATATAGAAAATACAGGTAGGGTTCTATTTGGGAAGCATCCTAAGTCTTTATTGGAATGTTGACATTTACATCAAGAGAACACTGAGTCCCCATGTGGTCCACTTCACAATACATCCAACTGTCATTTCAGGACCATTTGGAATAGAACACTTGAGTTGATCCCTGCCGTAGATGGGACTGTAACCGTTAGCGACAGCAATTCCAACCGATATGTCACAGCGTAATCTCTCACGGACAGATGTACGTAAACATAACCGGTACCGTAGAAACTGTCAGGAAGGAAAGGGACACGTGGGATAACGAGAAGCATTACTAATAGTGTTTTTTTTTTTTTCCTCACTGGTTATTTGGACAAATCACGATTCCGCAGGTGTTATCATCTTTTGAATTTCGGGAAGAGGAGAAACATTTAGCCTTAACTTGCAAAGAGAGAGGGTGGAGCTCCTCGTTCCGGTTCTACTCCTTGTTCTAGAATCTATTGATCTCTTAACATGTATGGAGCCAGAACTTAATCGAGCAGCTAACCAATTACTTTAGTTCTGGGATAACCGAGACGTCCCAGCGTGACACTATATAAAACACACTGCCAGTCCCCTTGGGTGTACGCTTTGATTGGTCAGTCAGAAAATTATTTAAAAAAAATTGTAACTTCTCTGAGTCTTTATTGGTTGGCTGAAAGCTGTTTCTGGGCAGGTTGGGGCTTGAAGCATCAGAGTTGCGGGTTTGACAACATGCTGAATAAATTGAACTCTAAGTTAACTCTAACTCCCTTTGGATAAAAATGGTCTGCTAAATGACCGTGTGATTATTATACTTCCGATGCGTCTGGTTCCTGAAGCTGCATTGAACTCTCAGTTGCTAAATAAAACATCTACTTAAAGGGTAAATTGGCAGTTTAAAACCGTAACAAAGCCGGCACCCTGCCATTGTTTTTGGTAAACAACTGAGGGATGGGGAACTTTAATGGGGAGGGATGGGGAACTTTAATGGGGAGGGATGGGGAACTTTAATGGGGAGGGATGGGGAACTTTAATGGGGAGGGATGGGGAACTTCAATGGGGAGGGATGGGGAACTTTAATGGGGAGGGATGGGGAACTTTAATGGGGAGGGATGGGGAACTTCAATGGGGAGGGATGGGGAACTTCAATGGGGAGGGATGGGGAACTTTAATGGGGAGGGATGGGGAACTTCAATGGGGAGGGATGGGGAACTTTAATGGGGAGGGATGGGGAACTTTAATGGGGAGGGATGGCGAACTTCAATGGGGAGGGATGGGGAACTTCAATGGGGAGGGATGGGGAACTTCAATGGGGAGGGATGGGGAACTTCAATGGGGAGGGATGGGGAACTTCAATGGGGAGGGATGGGGAACTTCAATGGGGAGGGATGGGGAACTTCAATGGGGAGGGATGGGGAACTTTAATGGGGAGGGATGGGGAACTTCAATGGGGAGGGAGATGCGGAACTTTAACCACTCTCAGATTCATAGAATAAGCTATGGATGCAATGACTGATCCTCCATCATATAAAGAGTACTGATATAACCTATTAAGGCTATTACAATGTTTACAACCAATGGTATAAAACGTATAATTTGGGTTCTGATGGGATACGACTGTTTAATCTGAGCTCATGAGGCATTTATAAGTTATATTCATCAAGAATTGATGGGAATATATAATTAAATTAAAAGTAAAAAATAAATAAAAAAGTATGTGCCAATTGCAGATTTTCCCATTTAATGGCCATGTGATTATTGTATGATTCTGGACTGGTATGATTCCCCAGGGCAGGTGTACAGAGAGGCTACTGCTGAGTCCCAAACGGCATCCTATTCCCTACATAGAGTACTAAAGTAGTACACTATATAGGGAATAGGGATTCCATTTGGGACGCAGCCTACATAGGCTGTTGGTCCTCTGAGGCTCGGAGGGCCCTGCTGCAGACTCCTCTTTCAGGAAGGCCAAAAAAGATCATCAAGGACAACAACCACCCGAGTCGCTGCCTGTTCACCCCGCTACCATCCAGAAGGCGGGGTCAGTACAGGTGCATCAAAGCTGGGACCAAGAGACTGTAAAACAGCTTCTATCTCAAGGCCATCAGACTGCTAAACAGCCATCACTAACTCAGAGAGGCTGCTGCCTATGTTGAGACCCAATCACTGGCCACTTTAATAAATGGATCACTAGTCACTTTAAACAATGCCACTTTAAATAATTCCACTTGAATAATGTTTACATATCTTACATTACTCATATCATATGTAGATACTGTATTTTATACCATCTACTGCATCTTGCCTATGCCGCTCGTCCATTGCTCATCCATATATTTATATGTGCAGTTGAAGTCGGAAGTTTACATACACTTAGGTTGGTGTCATTAAAACTCGTTTTTCAACCACTCCACAAATGTCTTGTTAACAAACTATAGTTTTGGCAAGTCGGTTAGGACATCTACTTTGTGCATGACACAAGTAGTTTTTCCAACAATTGTTTACAGACACATTATTTCACTTATAATTCACAGGATCACAATTCCAGTGGGTCAGAAGTTTACATACACTAAATTGACTGTGCCTTTAAACAGCTTGGAAAATTCCAGAAAATGTTGTCATGGCTTTAGAATCTTCTGATAGGCTAATTGACATAATTTGAGTCAATTGATGGTGTACCTGTGGATGTATTTCAAGGCCTACCTTCAAACTCAGTGTCTCTTTGCTTGACAACATGGGAAAATCTAAAGATATCAGCCAAGACGTCAGAAAAAAATATTGTAAACGTCCACAAGTCTGGTTCATCCTTGGGAGCAATTTCCAAACACCTGAAAGTACCAAATCAAAACAAAGTTTATTTGTCACGTGCACTGAATACAACAGGTGTAGATCTTACAGTGAAATGCTTACTTACAGGCTCTAACCAATAGTGCAAAAAAGGTATTTGGTGAACAATAGGTAAGTAAAGAAATAAAAACAACAGTAAAAAGACAGGCTATATTCAGTAGCGAGGCTATAAAAGTAGCGAGGCTACATACAGGTACCGGTTAGTCCGGCTGATTGAGATAGTATGTACATGTAGATAAAGTGACTATGCGTATACGATGAACAGAGAGTAGCAGTAGCGTAAAAGAGGAGTTGGCGGGTGGTGGGTGGGACACAATGCAGATAGCCCGGTTAGCCAATGTGTGGGAGCACTGGTTGGTCGGCCCAATTGAGGTAGTGTGTACATGAATGTGTACAGTGAGGGGAAAAAAGTATTTGATCCCCTGCTGATTTTGTACATTTGCCCACAGACAAAGAAATGATCAGTCTATAATTTTAATTGTAGGTTTATTTGAACAGTGAGAGACAGAATAACAACAAAAAAATCCAGAAAAACGCATGTCAAAAATGTTATAAATTGATTTGCATTTTAATGAGGGAAATAAGTATTTGACCCCCTCTCAATCAGAAAGATTTCTGGCTCCCAGGTGTCTTTTATACAGGTAACGAGCTGAGATTAGGAGCACACTCTTAAAGGGAGTGCTCCTAATCTCAGTTTGTTACCTGTATAAAAGACACCTGTCCACAGAAGCAATCAATCAATCAGATTCCAAACTACAACCTCTACGCAGACGACACCATTCTGTATACCTCTGGCCATTCTTTGGACACTGTGTTAACTAACCTCCAGATGAGCTTCAATGCCATACAACACTCCTTCCGTGGCCTCCAACTGCTCTTAAATGCAAGTTAAACTAAATGCATGCTCTTCAACCGATCGCTGACCGCATCTGCCCGCCCGTCCAGCATCACTACTCTGGACTGTTCTGAGTTAGAATATGTGGACAACTGTCTGGTTAGACTGTAAACTCTCCTTCCAGACTCATATTAAACATCTCCAATCCAAAATTAAATCTAAAGTCAGCTTCCTATTTTGCAACAATGCATCCTTCACTCATGCTGCCAAACATACCCTCGTAAAACTGACCATCCTACCGATCCTCGACTTCGGCAATGTCATTTACAAAATAGCCTCCAACACTCTACTCAACAAATTGGATGCAGTATCACAGTGCCATCCGTTTTGTCACCAAAGCCCCATATACTACCCACCACTGCGACCTGTACCCTCTCGTTGGCTGGCCCTCGCTTCATACTCGTCACCAAACCCACTGGCTCCAGGTCATCTACAAGTCTCTGCTAGGTAAAGCCCTTATCTCACCTCTTATCTAAGCCCTTATCTAAGCCTTATCTCAGCTCACGGGTCACCATAGCAGCACCCACTCGTAGCAGGCACTCCAGCAGGTATATCTCACTGGTCACCCCCAAAGCCAATTCTTCCTTTGGCCGCCTCTCCTTCCAGTTCTCTGCTGCCAATGACTGGAACGAACTGCAAAATCACTAAAGCTGGAGACTCTTATCTCCCTCACTAGCTTTAAGCACCAGCTGTCAGAGCAGCTCACAGATCACTGCACCTGTATATAGCTCATCTGTAAATAGCCCATCCAATCTACCTCATCCCCATGCTCTATTTATTTACTGATCTTGCTCCTTTGCACCCCAGTATCTCTACTTGCAGATTCATCTTCTGCACATCCTACCTCTAGGAAGAGTCTTGGTGGTTCCAAACGTCTTCCATTTAAGAATGATGGAGGCCACTGTGTTCTTGGGGACCTTCAGTGCTGCAGTTTTGGTACCGTTCCCCAGATCTGTGCCTCGACATAATCCTGTTCCGGAGCTCTACGGACAATTCTTTGACCTCATGGCTTCGTTTTTGCTCTGACATTAACTGTCAACTGTGGGACCTTATATAGACAGGTGTGTGCCTTCCAAAGCATGTCCAATAAATTGAATTTACCACAGGTGGACTCCAATCAAGTTGTAGAAATATCTCAAGGATGATCAATGGAAACAGGATGCACCTGAGCTCAATTTCGAGTCTCATAGCACATAAATAAGGTATTTCAGTTTTTTGGTGTTTTTTTTAATCTACAAATTTGTTTTCACTTTGTCATTATGGGGTATTATGGGTAGATTGATGAGTATTTTTTTTAAATTTGATCCATTTTAGACTAAGGTTGTAACGTAACAAAATGTGGAAAAAGGGAAGGGGTCTGAATACTTGCAAAATGCACTGTAATACCTGGCCTTGTTAGTTACAGTTCAGAATAGATTTTTTTTTACACCAAGGTCAGTTTAGTAAAATCTTGCCTTGTTCCTGTCTTTAGTTTAGTATATCAATGGGTTGCTGCACTACACCTGACCATGTAGTAGGAGAAATAAAGAATAATGTCATTTAATAGGGACAGGAAAACTCTACTGCACTTAAACAGAGTTGTACACTTATTGTGACTGTACTCTTCCCCCATAAAGGGAACATTGATTTAGTACCAAGCAGGAAAGGAAACAAACTGCTCATAGCGTGGAACTGAGAAAAATGGCTTCTATTTACCTTGGTTTCACAGTAACTTTATACAGTTACTGCTAACATGACCCCTCAATTTCTCCAAAACACAATAGAGGCAGGATACTTGTCCACATGATTAAGCTTGTATTTAATGTTGCAAAAATGACATTAAATCATTTTCAACCAAATGAGCAGTTACTGCCTGTTTTGGTTGGTAGGGAGTGAACCCTGATCTTTTCTGTCTGCACTAGATATTCACTGTCTGCACTAGATATTTACTGTCTGCATTAGATATTTACTGTCTGCACTAGATATTTACTGTCTGCACTAGATATTCACTGTCTGCACTAGATATTTACTGTCTGTATTAGATATGTACTGTCTGCACTAGATATTCACTGTCTGCACTAGATATTCACTGTCTGCACTAGATATTCACTGTCTGCACTAGATATTCACTGTCTGCACTAGATATTTACTGTCTGCACTAGATATTCACTGTCTGCACTAGATATTCACTGTCTGCACTAGATATTCACTGTCTGCACTAGATATTCACTGTCTACACTAGATATTCACTGTCTGCACTAGATATTCACTGTCTGCACTAGATATTCACTGTCTGCACTAGATATTCACTGTCTGCACTAGATATTCACTGTCTGCACTAGATATTCACTGTCTGCACTAGATATTTACTGTCTGCATTAGATATTTACTGTCTGCACTAGATATTTACTGTCTGCACTAGATATTTACTGTCTGCACTAGATATTTACTGTCTGCATTAGATATGTACTGTCTGCACTAGATATTCACTGTCTGCACTAGATATTCACTGTCTGCACTAGATATTCACTGTCTGCACTAGATATTCACTGTCTGCACTAGATATTTACTGTCTGCACTAGATATTCACTGTCTGCACTAGATATTTACTGTCTGCACTAGATATTCACTGTCTGCACGGCTGTGTTTGACTTGGCACGTTCATTGTGGATATAAATAAGGCATTGGTACATTGGTGTCTAAGAGAAATCCCATCATTCATCAGCCTGAGGTGTTCTGCACTTGACCTTCAGCCATTTATTCAGCCATCAATCAGCAGTACTTGTTAGAGAGAGAGAGTGATACGGAGGGCAGAGAAAGAGGATGTCACGAACCGGCTCCTAGCCCGTAACAAAGAGGGAGACAACCTTAGAGATAACGGAATGACCCCAAAAATATTTATTAAACAAAGTAAACTACATCCTAGTAACAATGGTGTGTGTAGTCAGTAGAGTAAGTGAGTGGATACGTACATATATGGTGATAATGAGGGGTGCCAAAGCAAACAAACCACAACATTCCACAACTAAAATCCAACAGTGTGTGTCTGCGTGGAGAGAGTCTCCTCAATGAATGGGGGAAGTGGTGTATGTGTCCCAATTGGCTGACGACCCTCCCGGCTCCGCCCACCGACATCCTATTAAGGAAAACAAGAGCAAAGAGAAAGAATTCGGCAGACGGAGTGGGAGGGTCGTCGCAGAGAAAGAGGAGAGAGAGATATAGAATGAGAGAGAGAAGGAGAAAGAGAAGGGAGGGAGAGAGAGGACAGTGAGAGAAAGAGAGGGGAGAGAGAAAATAATTGAGATAGAGAGAGAGGTGCTCACATAACTTTCATTAGTTGGCTAAGGTTAGCATTCTAGCTAGTTACAGTGCCTTCAGAAAGCATTCTCACCCCTTTACTTTTTCCACATTTTATCATGTTACTAGGGCTGTTGTGCTGACCATATTACTGCCACACCAGCAGTCATGAGACATGACTGCAGTAAAATTCCACATGACTGTTGAGTCACTATAATCTCTTTTTATGCACTCTGGTTTGCGTTGGTAGTACCCGTCCCTAATGGACTGGTACTCAGGGCTCTATTGTCCCTCCATCAGGTCGTAATGGTCTGGTACTCAGGGCTCTATTGTCCCTCCATCAGGTCGTAATGGTCTGGTACTCAGGGCTCCATTGTCCCTCCATCAGATCGTAATGGCCTGGTACTCAGGGCTCTATTGTCCCTCCATCAGGTTCTAATGGCCTGGTATTCAGAGCTCTATTGTTCCTCCATCAGGTCCTAATGGACTGGTACTCAGGTCTCTATTGTCCCTCCATCAGATCGTAATGTCCTAGTACTCAGGTCTCTATTGTCCCTCCATCAGGTCCTAATGGTCTGGTACTCAGGGCTCTATTGTCCCTCCATCAGGTCCTAATGGCCTGGTACCCAGGTCTCTATTGTCCCTCCATCAGGTCCTAATGGCCTGGTACTCAGGTCTCTATTGTCCCTCCATCAGATCGTAATGTCCTAGTACTCAGGGCTCTATTGTCCTTCCATCAGGTCCTAATGGCCTAGTACTCAGGGCTCTATTGTCCCTCCATCAGGTTCTAATGGCCTGGTATTCAGAGCTCTATTGTCCCTCCATCAGGTCCTAATGGACTGGTACTCAGGTCTCTATTGACCCTCCATCAGATCGTAATGTCCTAGTACTCAGGTCTCTATTGTCCCTCCATCAGGTCCTAATGGTCTGGTACTCAGGGCTCTATTGTGTCTCCATCAGGTCCTAATGGTCTGGTACTCAGGTCTCTATTGTCCCTCCATCAGGTCCTAATGGCCTGGTACTCAGGGCTCTATTGTTCCTCTAACCACTCTGACATAAATGCATTCTAAATCACATCAAACACTGATAATCAAAACAGTTTCCTGCTTTTAAAAGACACCTTTCTGTCATGATCAATGTAAAGAAAGAAGGTCAACAGCAGGTTGAAACTGAGTGTAAAACATGGTCATTGTGGATGTTGTTTCAAAGCTTAACACAACGAAATGGACATATATTTGTTATTTTTATACATATTCTGTATTTCCACTGAAGAAAGCAATAATTAATCAGAGTTTGGAGTTTGGACTGTTTGTTGAGACGTTGTAGTCTAAACCGCCTAAACCGCCTCTAAACCGCCTGGTATGTGTGAAACAGTGCTGTACAGAAACCCAGCCTAAAACCCCAAACAGCAAGCAATGCAGGTGTAGAAGCACGGTGGCTAGGAAAAACTCCCTAGAAAGGCCAAAACCTAGGAAGAAACCTAGAGAGGAACCAGGCTAAGAGGGGTGGCCAGTCCTCTTCTGGCTGTGCCGGGTGGAGATTATAACAGAACATGTTCAAATGTTCATAAATGACCAGCACGGTCAAATAATAATAATCACAGTAGTTGTCGAGGGTGCAACAAGTCAGCACCTCAGAAGTAAATGTCAGTTGGCTTTTCATAGCCAATCATTGAGAGTATCTCTACCGCTCCAGCGGTCTCTAGAGAGTTGAAAACAGCAGGTCTGGGACAGGTAGCACGTCCGGTGAACAGGTCAGGATTCCATAGCCGCAGGCAGAACAGTTGAAACTGGAGCAGCAGCACGGCCAGGTGGAAAGCCCTCCTCATCCCCAGTTGGGTTGTCATCCCAATGCCCGACAGCAAGGAGTCATCAGGCCAGGTAGTCCTGAGGCATGGTCCTAGTGCTCAGGTCCTCCTAGAGAAGAGAGAAAGAAAGAGAGAGAGAAAGAGAGAGAGAAAAAGAGATAGAGAATTAGGGGGAGCATAATTAAATTCACACAGAACACTAGATAAGACAGGAGAAATACTCCAGATATAATAGATTGACCCTAGCCCCCTGACACAAACTATTGCAGCATAAATACTGGAGGCTGAGACAGGAGGGGTTGGGAGACACTGTGGCCCTGTACGACGAAACAGGCAGGATATAACCCCACCCACTTTGCCAAAGCACAGCCCCCACACCACTAGAGGGATCTCTTCAACCACCAACCTCTACCCTGAGACAAGGCCAAGTATAGCCCACAAAGATCTCCCCCACGGCACGAACCCGAGGGGGGGGGGGCACCAACCCAGACAGGAAGATCACGTCAGTGACTCAACCCACTCAAGTGACACACCCCCCTTAGGGACGGCATGGAAGAGCACCAGTAAGCCAGTGACTCAGCCCCTGTAATAGCGTTAGAGGTAGAGAATCCCAGTGGAGAGAGGGGAACGGGCTAGCCAGAGACAGCAAGGGCAGTTCATCGCTCCAGTGCCTTTCTGTTCTCCTTCACACCCCTGGGCCAGATTACACCCAATCATAGGATATACTGAAGAGATGAGTCTTCAATAAAGACGTAAAGGTCGAGACCGAGTCTGCGTCTCTCACATTCCATAAAAATGGAGCTCTATAGGAGAAAGCCCTGCTTCCAGCTGTTTGCTTAGAAATTCTCGGGACAGTAAGGAGGCCTGCGTCTTGTGACCGTAGCGTACGTGTAGGTATGTACGGCAGGACCAAATTGGAAAGATAGGTAGGAGTAAGCCCATGTAATGCTTTGTAGGTTAGCAGTACAACCTTTGAATCTGCCCTAGCCTTAACAGGAAGCCAGTGTAGAGAGGCTAGCACTGGAGTAATATCATCACATTTTGGGGTTCTAGTCAAGATTCCAGCAGCCGTGTTTAGCACTAACTGAAGTTTATTTAGTGCTTTATCCGGGTAGCCGGAAAGTAGAGCATTGCAGTAGTCTAATCAAGAAGTGACAAAACCATGGATGAATTTTTCTGCATCATTTTTGGACAGAAAGTTTCAGATTTTTGCGATGTTATGAAGATGGAAAAAGCTGTCCTTGAAATATTCTTGATATCTTCGTCAAAAGAGAAATCAGGGTCCAGAGTAACGCCAAGGTCCTTTACAGTTATATTTGAGATGACTGTACAACCATCAAGATTAATTGTGAGATTCAACAGAAGATTTCTTTGTTTCTTGGGACCTAGAACTAGCATCTCTGTTTTGTCCGAGTTTAAAAATAAAACATTTGCCTCCATCCACTTCCTTATGTCTGAATCACAGGCTTCCAGGGAGGGCAATTTTGGGGCTTCACCATGTTTCAACGAAATGTACAGCTGTGTATTGTTCGCATAGCAGTGAAAGTTAACGTTATGTTTCCAAATGACATCACCAAGAGTTAAAATATACAGTGAAAACAATAGTGGTCCTAGAACGGAACCTTGAGGAACACCGAAATTTACAGGTGATTTGTCAGAAGACAAACCATCCACAGAGACAAACTGAAATCTTTCTGACAGATAAGGTCTAAACCAGGCCAGAACTTGTCTGTGTAGACCAATTTGGATTTCCAATCTCTCCAAAAGAATGTGGCGATCGATGGTATCAAAAGCAGCACTAAGGTCTAGGAGCACGAGGACAGATGTAGAGCCTTGGTCTGATGCCATTAATACAAGGTAATTTACCACCTTCACGAGTGCAGTCTCAGTGCTATGATGGGGTCTAAAACAAGACTGAAGCGTTTCGTATATATTGTTTGTCTTCAGGAAGGCAGTGAGTTGCTGCGCAACAGCTTTTTCAATTTTTTTGAGAGGAATGGGAGATTCGATACAAGCTGATCATTTTTTATATTTTCCAGGTCAAGGTTTCGCTTTTTCAATAGAGGCTTTATTATTGCCACTTTTAGTGAGTTTGGTACACATCCGGTGGATAGGGAGCCGTTTATTATGTTCAACATAGGAGGGCCAAGCACAGAAAGCAGCTCTTTCAGCAGTTTAGTTGGAATAGGGTCCAGTATGCAGTTTGACTGTTTATAGGCCAAGACAGTTTGTTAACAAACAGTACACTTCACTCGACACTCGTTCTGAACAGGGCTACTTCTTCATTACACAAAGGAAAAACATCAACCAATATCTAAAGACTGTTGACATCTAGTGGAAACGATAGGAACTCAAGCAAGTGCCTTAGAAATCTAGATCCCCATAGAAACCCATTGAAAAGAGAGTGACCTCAAAAATAAAAAAATCCTGGATGTTTGTCCTCGGGGTTTCGCCTGCCAAATAAGTTCTATTATACTCACAGACATCATTCAAACAGTTTTAGAAACGTCAGAGTGTTGTCTTTCCAAATCCACTAATTATATGCATATCCTAGCTTCTGGGCCTGAGTAGCAGGCAGTTTACTTTGGGCACGCTTTTCATCCGGACGTGAAAATACTGCCTCCTAGCCCGAAGAGGTTAAAACATGCTAATAACGGTCCTCTGAGTATATCAAAAAAAGTTTGGTATACCTCCAGTGTTATGCCATCCAGCCCTGGAGTTTTCCCGGACTTAAAGGCTTTAATTGCATCAGGAAGTTTTACATTATTATTAGGGAAAAAATCCATACAATTAGTTTCAGTTAGTGGAGATGGAGGAGACTGAAACGAAAACATATTCTTAAAGTACTTTACTTCCTCTTTCAAAATATCATTTGGTGAATCATCCGTGACTCCATCATTTGTAACAATTTTTAATACATTTTTTTGGTAGCATTTCTATATTGAAGATTGAAAAATAATTTGGTGCATTTTTCCCCATATTCCATCCAGTTCTTTATTTTTATAATATATTACATTGGATCTTTCTTGAATAAGTTCCTCCATTTCTTTTTGTTTTTCCACTAACTTATTCTGTGCATCTATGGTACAGTTTTTATTGCTATCTAACTGTACTGTTAGTCCTTCAATTTCCTTTGTTAATATGGACTCTTTTGATCGAAATTGCTTTTGTTTTATAGATGAGTACTGAATTGCATGGCCTCTAAAGGCACACTTAAAAGTGTCCCATACAATAAGTGGATCTGCTGTACCTATTGTCACGCCCTGACCTTAGTTATCTATGTTTTCTGTATTATTTTGGTCAGGTCAGGGTGTGACGAGGGTGGGTATGATTGTTTTGTATTGTCTAGGGTTTTTGTATGTCATGGGGTGTTTGTAAGTCTAGGCATATGTATGTCTATGGTGGCCTGATATGGTTCTCAATCAGAGGCAGCTGTTTATCGTTGTCTCTGATTGGGGATCATATTTAGGTAGCCATTTTCCCTTTGGTATTTGTGGGTGCTTGTCTATGTGTAGTTGCCTGTTCAGCACTCTGTGTATAGCTTCACGTTTTGTTGTTTTGTTAGTTTTGTTCAGTGTTCAGTGTTCATTCTTATATTAAAGAGAATGTACGCATACCCCACTGCACCTTGGTCTCCTCCTTTTGACGGCCGTGACACCTATGTTATGTCTGAAAAAGTCAGTTATAAATTCTTCTGTCCTAGTTCTAAACAATTTATAATCTAGTAGGCTTTGATTACATTTCCAATATCCTCGCCCACGTGGAACTTCTGTAAGTGTAATATATATGCCAATTATGTGATGATCCGACTGCATTCTGTCCCCTATCATCACTTTTTAAAGTTTTGGTGCCAGAGAGAATGGTATAAGAAAGTAGTCAAGACGACTAGCTTGATTAAGCCTCCGCCATGTATATCTCACTAGGTCAGGATATTAAACCTCCGCCATGTATATCTCACTAGGTCAGGATATTAAACCTCCATGTATATCTCACTAGGTCAGATATTAAACCTCCATGTATATCTCACTAGGTCAGGATATTAAACCTCCGCCAAGTATATCTCACTAGGTCAGGATATTAAACCTCCGCCATGTATATCTCACTAGGTCAGGATATTAAACCTCCGCCATGTATATCTCACTAGGTCAGGATATTAAACCACCTCCATGTATATCTCACTAGGTCAGGATATTAAGCCTCCGCCATGTATATCTCACTAGGTCAGGATATTAAACCTCCGCAATGTATATCTCACTAGGTCAGGATATTAAACCTCCTCCATGTATATCTCATTAGGTCAGGATATTAAACCTCCATGTATATCTCACTAGGTCAGGGTATTTAAGTCTCCATATATCCACTAATTCCAATATATCCATGACATTCATGATTTCCTTAAGTGCCTGAGGGTGATAGTTTGTAGTGTGATTTCCTTTCCGGTCCATAGAGGTATTTAAGACCGTATTAAAATCTCCCACCATAATAATATAGTGTTGCTTGTAGAGTTGATCAATTCTGATATATATTTTCAAAGAAGCTTGGATCATCATTATTCGGACCGTATAGGTTAATAAGCCATATATGTTTATTGTCCAATAACATATTTAAAATAATCCATTTACCTTGATGATCTGTTTGTAGAATTTGCACATTTGGATCAAAATTACTGTTAATTATAACCATCACCCCTTTCTTTGCGTTTCTTTGCCGATGGGAGAAATATATTTCACCCCCCCCCCCCCCCCCCCAGTCCTTTTTCCACAAAACTTCATCTAAAACTGTTGAATGGGTTTCCTGTAAACAATAGATATTATATTCCTTCTCTTTTAGCCAGGTAAATACTGATTGTCTTTTCTTATTATCTGCTAAGCCATTACAATTGTAACTGGCTATACTTATTTCACCACTTAGCATAATGAGACACAACTTTCAATTATTTTTATCAAAATATATGTTTGTAAACTTACCATTAAAAAGTAACATGATGATTGAGTGTCTATATAGCTGTACCATGATATTTGCATTGCTACTAAGTAAACCTCCAATTGGTC
Organism: Salvelinus alpinus; assembly: GCF_045679555.1. Classification (NCBI taxonomy): domain Eukaryota; kingdom Metazoa; phylum Chordata; class Actinopteri; order Salmoniformes; family Salmonidae; genus Salvelinus; species Salvelinus alpinus. Next base: position 9,575,022 of record NC_092093.1, on the reverse strand, counting down.
CCTACTATTCCACCCTCTAAAAGCCCTCCTCATCCCCAGTCGGGTTGTCATTCCAATGCCCGGCAGACCACCCTCTAAATGCCCTCCTCAGCCCGAGTCGGGTTGTCATCCCAATGCCCGGCAGACCACCCTCTAAATGCCCTCCTCAGCCCGAGTCGGGTTGTCATCCCAATGCCCGGCAGACCACCCTCTAAAAGCCCTCCTCAGCCCGAGTCGGGTTGTCATCCCAATGCCCGGCAGACCACCCTCTAAATGCCCTCCTCAGCCCGAGTCGGGTTGTCATCCCAATGCCCGGCAGACCACCCTCGACCCCCTGTA
>NC_092093.1:9512204-9569704 GCF_045679555.1 Salvelinus alpinus | reverse complement strand
ATATCAAGAGAGAGACACACACGGATATCAAGAGAGAGAGACACACAAGGATATCAAGAGAGAGAAACACACAAGGATATCAAGAGAGAGAGACACACAAGGATATCAAGAGAGAGACACACACAAGGATATCAAGAGAGAGAGACACACACGGATATCAAGAGAGAGACACACACGGATATCAAGAGAGAGAGACACACAAGGATATCAAGAGAGAGACACACACGGATATCAAGAGAGAGAGACACACAAGGATATCAAGAGAGAGACACACACGGATATCAAGAGAGAGAGACACACAAGGATATCAAGAGAGAGAAACACACAAGGATATCAAGAGAGAGACACACAAGGATATCAAGAGAGAGACACACACGGATATCAAGAGAGAGACACACACGGATATCAAGAGAGAGAGACACACACGGATATCAAGAGAGAGACACACACGGATATCAAGAGAGAGAGACACACAAGGATATCAAGAGAGAGAAACACACAAGGATATCAAGAGAGAGACACACAAGGATATCAAGAGAGAGAGACACACACATGGATATCAAGAGAGAGACACACAAGGATATCAAGAGAGAGAGACACACAAGGATATCAAGAGAGAGAAACACACACATGGATATCAAGAGAGAGACACACAAGGATATCAAGAGAGAGACACACACAGATATCAAGAGAGAGAAACACACATGGATATCAAGAGAGAGACACACAAGGATATCAAGAGAGAGACACACAAGGATATCAAGAGAGAGAAACACACATGGATATCAAGAGAGAGACACACACGGATATCAAGAGAGAGAGACACACAAGGATATCAAGAGAGAGACACACACGGATATCAAGAGAGAGAGACACACAAGGATATCAAGAGAGAGAAACACACGGATATCAAGAGAGAGACACACAAGGATATCAAGAGAGAGACACACACGGATATCAAGAGAGAGACACACACGGATATCAAGAGAGAGACACACACAAGGATATCAAGAGAGAGACACACAAGGATATCAAGAGAGAGAGACACACACATGGATATCAAGAGAGAGACACACACGGATATCAAGAGAGAGACACACACACGGATATCGAGAGAGAAACACACACAGACGCATGTAGGCAACATTTCTGTAGTCAAGGAAAGGATAGTCTCTGTTTCTCTCCCTCTCTCTCCTTCTGTTTACCTCTCAATGTTTCTCTCTGTGTGTGTTTCTCTCCCTCTCTCTCCTTCTGTTTATCTCTCAATGTTTCTCTCTCTGTGTGTTTCTCTACCTCTCTCTCCTTCTGTTTATCTCTCAATGTTTCTCTCTCTGTGTGTTTCTCTCTCTCCCTCTCTCTCCCTCTATCTGTTTCTCTCCCTCTCTCTCCTTCTGTTTCTCTCTCTGTGTGTTTCTCTCTCTCCCTCTCTCTCCCTCTCTCTGTTTCTCTCCCTCTCTCTCCTTCTGTTTATCTCTCAATGTTTCTCTCTCTCTCTCTCTCTCTCTCTGTGTTTCTCTCTCTTACCCTCTCTCTCTCTCTCTGTTTCTCTCTCTTACCCTCTCTCCCTCTCCCTCTCTCTCCCTCTCCCTCTCCCTCTCCCTCTCTCTCTCTGTGTTTCTCCCTCTTACCCTCTCTCTCTCTCTGTGTGTTTCTCTCTCTCTGTTTCTCTCTCTCTGTGTGTTTCTCTCTCTCTGTTTCTCTCTCTCTCTCTCTGTTTCTCTCTCTCCCTCTCTCTCCCTATTCCTCTTGCTTTTTCCAATGCAGAAGTTAAAGATTTTGTTTTACACAGGGGAGGTTTATATTGAGTAAATAGTAATTGCACTAGTTTCATTCTGTGGTTTAACTCTGTCGAAGTAACTCTGCCAAAGTAAAGAAAAACCTACTCCTGTCTCAGCATCGCAGTGCTGAGGCGTCACCACAGCCTTGGGTTCGATCCCAGGCTGTGTCACAACCGGCCGCGACCGGGAGAACTATGAGGTGGCACAGAATTTGCCCAGCGTCATCCGGGTTAGGGGAGGGTTTGGCCGGCCGGGATGTCCTTGTGTCATCGTGCTCTAGTGACTCCTTGTGGCGGGCCGGGCGGATGCAAGCTGACCGCAGTCGTCAGTTGGACGGTGTTTCCCCCGACACACTGGTGCAGCTGGCTTCTGGGTTATTAAGCAAGCAGTGTGTCAAGAAGCAGTGTGGCTTGGCAGGGTCGTGTTTCGGAGGATGCATGACTCTCGACCTTCACCTCTCCCGAGTCTGTTGGGGAGTTGGAGCGATGAGACAAGACTGTAACTACCAATTGGGGAGGAAAAAGGGGCAATAAGTACAATAATAATAATTCAAAAATTATAATACGTGTGTGTGTGTGTGTGTGTGTGTGTGTGTGTGTGTGTGTGTGTGTGTGTGTGTGTGTGTGTGTGTGTGTGTGTGTGTGTGTGTGTGTGTGTGTGTGTGTGTGTGTGTGTGTGTGTGTGTGTGTGTGTCATCTATAACAGTGCTCTCTGTCTCTTGTCTCTACCAGGTGCAGACATAGTGCAATGGCTGATGAAGAACCTAGCCATTGATGATCCTGGTGGGCATACGTCATTATTGTATTCAATGGCAATTTTAAGCGTACTAAACATCAAACATATTAAACACCCTTTATAAACTCGTAATAGAGCATGTGTGACATGTTTGTAATTGTCTCTTCCTTGTAGTGTTACTGTACGTGGATATAATTCAGGATAATGAGTTTTGTATTGAAAAGCTGAAACATCTTAATAAGCATTCAGTAAAGTATGAATCCGTTATAAACCAGCAATACGGTCAATATACCATTACTAAGGGTTGTTCTTGAGCACGACGCAATGCAGAGTGCCTGGATACAGCCCTTAGCCGTGGTATATTGGCCATATATCACAAACCCCCGAGGTGCCTTATTGCTATTATAAACTGGTTTACCAACGTAATTAGAGCAGTACAAATAACTGTTTTGTCATACCCGTGCTATACGGTCTGATATACCACAGCTGTCAGGCAATCAGCATTCAGGGCTCGAACCACCCAGTTTATAATTGTAAGTAAGTCACTGACTGTGTCCCATCCTTTTCCTGTAGCTGAGGCGATGCATATCGGGAGTCTGATTGCTGCTCAGGGATATTTCTTCCCCATCTCTGATCACGTCCTGTCACTCAAAGATGATGGATCCTTCTATCGCTTCCAGGTGAGCAGTAAGACCATGTAAGGCTATAAGGCAGCTTCCAGGTGAGCAGTAAGACCATATAAGGCTACAAGGCAGCTTCCAGGTGAGCAGTAAGACCATGTAAGGCTATAAGGCAGCTTCCAGGTGAGCAGTAAGACCATATAAGGCTACATGAATAAGGCAGCTTCCAGGTGAGCAGTAAGACCATATAAGGCTATAAGGCAGCTTCCAGGTGAGCAGTAAGACCATATAAGGCTATAAGGCAGCTTCCAGGTGAGCAGTAAGACCATATAAGGCTATAAGGCAGCTTCCAGGTGAGCAGTAAGACCATATAAGGCTACAAGGCAGCTTCCAGGTGAGCAGTAAGACCATATAAGGCTATAAGGCAGCTTCCAGGTGAGCAGTAAGACCATATAAGGCTACAAGGCAGCTTCTAGGTGAGCAGTAAGATCATATAAGGTTTAGGTTTAGATTAGATAGAGATCCCAGCAAACAAAAATTGGTTCTGTGAATGTTCCCAGGACCTTGCAGTAGGTTGTGGGATAGGTGTAGTAACATTCCTCCTTCAACGGCTAAAACCCCCCAAATGTTATACATGTCAGATATCTTCAGGAAGGAAATCTGCACTGAGGAGCCAGATGGAACTGCCAGTGAGGGAAACTGCACCAATGTGACCAGTTGTTCTCTCTTGCTACTTCCTGGTCTCTTGATGGCATCCTCTGTCCTTTTTTCGTCTCTATCTCAGTCTAGAGAGGGAGATATGGCTTCTCCAAAGTGCTTCCCCGTGTTAATCTGACTGATTAAGAGGGACAAATATACTGTAAAGTACCAGTTACTTTCGAATTCAGTCATGGAACCAAATAAATAAAACAAACCTGATCCGTGATCCGTACGACACAACACCACACCCGCTGAGATACTTCCTCTGTTTCTACAAAAAGGGGGGGGGGGGGGGGGGGTCTGTGACCCTCATTAATAATGAATGATGGAATATCCTGTGAAATATTTATCACAACTGAACCCACAGAGAGAACCGTTAAAGGGGGGGTCTCTATACACAAAGCCTCTCAGAGTAGCAATGCTGATCTAGGATCAGGTTCCCTTTATAATCCACATCATGTTATTCATTATGATCTTAAAGGCCAAACTGATCCCAGATCAGAGATGCTTGTACCAGGAGGCTCAGAGACCTTCACAGAGGGAAAACACAACATTCTATTCCATGTACAGTATAGTGCACTACTTTTGGACCAGAGCCCTGTGGGGCCCCTATTTGGCCCTGGTCAAAAGTAGTGCACTACATAGGGAATAGGGTGCCATTTGGGATGCATCGGTTGACATTTCACCTCCTACCTACGTGGGGGGGGGGGACGCATCTCCGCCACAGCAGTCAGCCAGCCAGTCAGAAAGCTGAGAAAAACAACTGAATGTTTAGAGAGAACGATGCAGGAGTTGACCTTGATTCTTCCTCATGAAGAAGTGAAGACGAGTCTGTGAATATTAACACATTTATGAGTGCTTACATTTGTCTATGTGTTGTTGTTTTTTTGTTGTTGCATATTCTAACTCTCTCTGAGATACCCTTAGAGAGTGGGGTCATGGTCTAGTCAACGGCAACCCTGGAGCAATTGGGGTTACGTGCCTTGCTCAATGGCACATTGGAATATATTTCACCTTGGGGATTTGAACTAGCAACCTTTCGGTTACTGCTCTCATGCTCTAACCACTAGGCTACCTGTCACCCTAGTGAAAGTAAAGGGGGAGGAGGTGGAGTGTGTTTTGAATTTATAATGATTAACCACAGTACAAGTTATTAGCATTTAATTTGTTTAGCAGAAAGACAAAAGAGAACAACGAACAACAGAGAAAATGCTGTTGTCTGTCGCAAGCTTTCGCAGCATGACAAATGGAAAGCCGTCTACTGTATGACAAATGGAAAGCCGTCTACTGTATGACAAATGGAAAGCCGTCAACTGTATGACAAATGGAAAGCCGTCTACTGTATGACAAATGGAAAGCCGTCTACTGTATGACAAATGGAAAGCCGTCTACTGTATGACAAATGGAAAGCCGTCTACTGTATGACAAATGGAAAGCCGTCTACTGCATGACAAATGGAAAGCCGTCTACTGTATGACAAATGGAAAGCCGTCTACTGTATGACAAATGGAAAGCCGTCTACTGTATGACAAATGGAAAGCCGTCTACTGTATGACAAATGGAAAGCAGTCTACTGTATGACAAATGGGAAGCCGTCTACTGTAAGACAAATGGAAAGCCGTCTACTGCATGACAAATGGAAAGCCGTCTACTGTATGACAAATGGAAAGCCGTCTACAGCATGACAAATGGAAAGCAGTCTACTGCATGACAAATGGAAAGCCGTCTACTGCATGACAAATGGAAAGCCGTCTACTGTATGACAAATGGGAAGCCGTCTACTGCATGACAAATGGAAAGCCGTCTACTGTATGACAAATGGAAAGCCGTCTACTGCATGACAAATGGGAAGCCGTCTACTGTAAGACAAATGGAAAGCCGTCTACTGTATGACAAATGGAAAGCCGTCTACAGCATGACAAATGGGAAGCCGTCTACTGTAAGACAAATGGAAAGCCGTCTACTGTATGACAAATGGAAAGCCGTCTACAGCATGACAAATGGAAAGCAGTCTACTGTATGACAAATGGAAAGCCGTCTACTGTATGACAAATGGGAAGCCGTCTACAGCATGACAAATGGAAAGCCGTCTACTGTATGACAAATGGAAAGCCGTCTACTGTATGACAAATGGGAAGCCGTCTACAGCATGACAAATGGAAAGCCGTCTACTGTATGACAAATGGAAAGCCGTCTACTGTATGACAAATGGAACGCCGTCTACAGCATGACAAATGGAAAGCCGTCTACTGTATGACAAATGGAAAGCCGTCTACTGTATGACAAATGGAAAGCCGTCTACTGTATATTTATTTCTGTTGAATCAAATACACTGAACAAAAATAGAAAAGCAACACGCAACAATTTCAAAGAGTTACAGTTTATATGAGGAAATCAGTCAATTTAAATAAATGTGTTAGGCCCTAATCTATGGATTTCACATGACTGGGAATACAGATATGCATCTGTTGGTCAAAGATCAGAAAACCAGTCTGTATCTGGTGTGACCACCATTTGCCTCATGCAGCGCGACACATCTCCTTCGCATAGAGTCGATCAGGCTGTTGACTGTGGAATGTTGTCCCACTCCTCTTCAATGGCTGTGTGTGAAGTTGCTGGATATTGGCGGGAACTGGAACACGCTGTCGTGCACGTTGATCCAGAGCATCCCAAACATGCTCAATGGGTAACTTGTCTGGAGAGTATGCAGGCCATGGAAGAACTGGGATATTTTCAGCTTCCAGGAATTGTGTACAGATCTTTGCAACATGAGGCCATGCATTATCATGCTGAAACATGAGGTGATGGTGGCGGATGAATGGCACAATAATGGGCCTCAGGATCTCGTCAATTTGTGCATTCAAATTGCCATCGATAAAATACAATTGTGTTCTTTGTCCGTACCATAACCCCACCGCCACCATGGGGCACTATGTTCACAACGTTGACATCAGCAAACCACCTGCCATATATGTGCTCTGCGGAGGCCGGCACTGCCAAATTCTCTAAAATGACTTTGGAGGCGGCTTATGGTAGAGAGATTAATATTAAATTCTCTGGAAACAGCTCTGGTGGATATTAAATTAATCAGCATGTCAATTGCACACTCTCTCAAAACTTGGGACATCTGTGCCATTATGTTGTGTGACAAAACTGCACATTTTAGAGTGGCCTTTTATGTCCCCCAGCACAAGGTGCATCTATGTAATGATCATGCTGTTGAATCAGCTTCTTGATATGCCACACCGGTCAGGTGGATGGATTATCTTGGCAAAGGAGAAATGCTCACTAACAGGGATGTAAACAAATTTGTGGGCAACATTTGAGAGAAATACATTTTTTGTGCATTATGGGAAGTTTCAGCTCATGGGACCAACAATTTACATTTATATATTTGTTCAGTGTATATATCTTTACAAAATGACAAATGTTTTTACTGTAAATTATTGCCTCTTTAATATTGTCCCCATGCCTTTCACCTCTCAATAATACCTTAATTCTCTCCATTCCTCTCTTCTCCTCCCCTCTTCTATCCAAACATCTCTCTATTCCTCTCCTCTCTTCTTCTCCTGCCCTCTTCTGTCCACTTCTCCCACACTTGACCCTCAGGCTCCATATTTCTGGCCTTCTAACTGCTGGGAACCAGAGAACACAGACTATGGTAAGTCCATAGAAATAGTAGAACAGAAATTCCCTTTCAAATCAAAGCTCTGTGATGGGTGGAAACTCTTTGTCTATGGTAAGTCCATCACTGTAAGGGCTAGACATCATAACGCTACCTCCTATAGGACAGTGTCCCCCATCACTCCTGAAGAGCATTATAGCCACAGCTCTCAGAACAGTCACAACCAGGAGACCACTCAGCTCCAGTGGACACCTCCCTGGGTGAGCAGGGAGGAACTAAATATGATCAGGGACTAGGACCGGGAGAGGGTGAAGAGGAGGGGAGATGGAGGAGGGATGGAAGATGAGTGGGATGGATGGATGGATGGATGGATGGATGGATGGATGGATGGATGGATGGATGGATGGATGGATGGATGTGGGGAGAGGGAGAGTGGGATGGATGGATGGATGGATGGATGGATGGATGGATGGATGGATGGATGGATGGATGGATGGATGGATGGATGGATGGATGGATGGATGGATGGATGGATGGATATGGGGAGAGGGAGAGTGGGATGGATGGATATGGGGAGAGGGAGAGTGGGATGGATGGATGTGGGGAGAGGGAGAGTGGGATGGATGGATATGGGGAGAGGGAGAGTGGGATGGATGGATGTGGGGAGAGGGAGAGTGGGATGGATGGATATGGGGAGAGGGAGAGAGAGAAGGTAAGAGCGATGCAGGGTGAGGATGGGTGGAGAGGGAGAGGGATGAATGGATTGAAGGGAAAGGAATTTACAGAACCACTGATAAGGCTCAGTCTCAGGTCTCTCTCTCTCTCTCTCTCTCTCTCTCCATCTCTCTCTCTCTTTCTCGCTCTCTCTCTCTCTCTCTCTCTCTCTCTCTCTCTCTCTCTCTCTCTCTCAATCTCTCTCTATCTTTCTCACTCTCTCTCTCTCTCCTCCAGCTATCTATCTGTGCAAGAGGACCATGCAGAACAAGACTCGTTTGGAGCTGGCTGATTACGAGGCGGTGTGTACCAGTGTCATGTGATTATGTGGCTGTGTGTACCAGTGTCATGTGATTATGTGGCTGTGTGTACCAGTGTCATGTGATTATGAGGCAGTACCAGTGTCATGTGATTACGAGGCGGTGGGTACCAGTGTCATGTGATTATGAGGCAGTACCAGTGTCATGTGATTATGAGGCAGTACCAGTGTCATGTGATTATGAGGCAGTACCAGTTTCATGTGATTATGAGGCAGTACCAGTGTCATGTGATTATGAGGCGGTGGGTACCAGTGTCATGTGATTATGAGGCAGTACCAGTGTCATGTGATTATGAGGCAGTACCAGTGTCATGTGATTATGAGGCAGTACCAGTGTCATGTGATTATGAGGCAGTACCAGTGTCTTGTGATTATGAGGCAGTACCAGTGTCATGTGATTATGAGGCAGTACCAGTGTCATGTGATTATGAGGCAGTACCAGTGTCATGTGATTATGAGGCAGTACCAGTGTCATGTGATTATGAGGCAGTACCAGTGTCATGTGATTATGAGGCAGTACCAGTGTCATGTGATTATGAGGCAGTACCAGTGTCATGTGATTATGAGGCGGTGGGTACCAGTGTCATGTGACTATGAGGCAGTACCAGTGTCATGTGACTATGAGGCAGTACCAGTGTCATGTGATTATGAGGCAGTACCAGTGTCATGTGATTATGAGGCGGTGGGTACCAGTGTCATGTGATTATGAGGCGGTGGGTACCAGTGTCATGTGATTATGAGGCAGTACCAGTGTCATGTGATTATGAGGCAGTACCAGTGTCATGTGACTATGAGGCAGTACCAGTGTCATGTGACTATGAGGCAGTACCAGTGGCATGTGATTATGAGGCAGTACCAGTGTCATGTGATTATGAGGCAGTACCAGTGTCATGTGATTATGAGGCAGTACCAGTGTCATGTGATTATGAGGCGGTGGGTACCAGTGTCATATGATTATGAGGCAGTACCAGTGTCATGTGACTATGAGGCAGTACCAGTGTCATGTGACTGAGGCAGTACCAGTGTCATGTGACTATGAGGCGGTACCAGTGTCATGTGACTATGAGGCGGTGGGTACCAGTCTCGTGCTACATCCCAAATGACACCCTATTCCCTATATAGTGCCCTACTTTAGACCAGAGTCCTATGGCACCCTATTCCCTATATAGTGCCCTACTTTTGACAGGGGCCTATAAGAAAATGTGGGACAGGCCTGGAGTGTCCAAAATTGTAGATTATAGTATCAATCAATATGACTGTCTGACTGTAACTGGAAACATTACGCTTAAAGCTCTCCTCTCCCTTTCTCCCCCTCCCTCCCTTTCTCCATCTCTCCCTCCCTCTCCTCTCCCCATCCTCTCCCTCTCATCTCCCTTTCTCCCTCTCTCTCCCTCCCTCTCGCCTCATACTATCCTTCTCTCCCTCCCTCTCCTCTCCCTCTCCTTTCCCTCTCGCCTTCTCTCTCCCTCTCCTCTCCCTCTCCCCATCCTCTCCCTCTCCTCTCCTCTCCCTCTCATCTCCCTCTCCCTCCCTCTCGCCCTCCCTCCCTCCCTCCCTCCCTCCCTCCCTCCCTCCCTCCCTCCCTCCCTCCCTCTCCTCTCTCTCTCCTCTCCTCTCCTCTCCCCTCCCTCCCTCCCTCCCTCTCTCTCCCTCTCTCTCTCTCCTCCCTCTCCCCTCCTTCTCTCCATTAATCAGGAGAACCTAGCCAGACTACAGAGAGCCTTCACTAGGAAGTGGGAGTTTATCTTCATGCAGGCCGAGGCTCAGGTCAAGTAAGTGAAGTTGTCGTGTGTTTGTGTGTGTGTGTGTGTGTGTGGGCTGGTTCTTAAACCTAAAATCGCCAAAAGTCCCTACAAGGATAGTAAAACAAGGAAAAATCTCCGTTGTGGGGACATTTCCCACGTTCTCATCAGGACAAAGGCTATTATAGTTGAGGGTTAGGGTTACTATTAGGGTTACTATTAGGGTTATGGTGAATGTAAGGGGTTAGCCCCTTAACCCTATACCTAACCCTAATTCTATCCCTAACCTTAAACCTAAACCTCTAAGTCTAAAATAACCTTTGTCCTCTTGGGGACCTGGGAAATTTCCTCTGAAGGGATAATTTTCCTTGTTTTACTATCCTTGTGGGGACTTTTGGGGATTTCCGGTACCCATTAGGATATTAATACAAGCCAACGCACGCACGCACGCACGCACGCACGCACGCACGCACGCACGCACGCACGCACGCACGCACACACACACACACACACGCGCACACACGCACACACGCAGACACACACACACACACACATTATGTTATTCTATCCTCGTGGGGACCTATTTTCCCTAACCCCTAAACATAACCCTAACCCCTAAACATAACCCTAACCCCTAAACATAACCCTAACCCCTAAACATAACCCTAACCCTAACCTTAATCCAAACACTAAAACTAAAACTAAACATAACCTTAGGGTAAGGGTTTAGGGAAAATATAATTTTGAATGGAAATCAATTTTAGGTCCCCACAAGGATAGAATAACATAAAGTGTGTGTGTGTGTGTGTGTGTTTTCCTCCTTTTATATTAGTAAGTGTATTGTATTCGGGTGGATGTCTTTTTCTCTCTCTCCCTCTTTCTTTCATTCTTTCTCTCTCTCTCACACACACTCTCCCTCTCTCACTCTCCCCCTCTCTCTATCTCTCTCCCCCCTCTCTTCTTCTTCGTCTTCTCCAGGATCGACAGGAAAAAGGATAGAATTGAGAGGAAGATTCTAGATAGTCAAGAAAGAGCTTTCTGGGATGTCCATAGACCTGTGGTATGTGTGTGTGTGTGTGTGAGTGAGTGTGTGAGTGAGTGAGTGAGTGAGTGAGTGAGTGAGTGAGTGAGTGAGTGAGTGAGTGAGTGAGTGAGTGAGTGAGTGAGTGAGTGAGTGAGTGAGTGAGTGAGTGAGTGAGTGAGTGAGTGAAATATTACTGTACCTGGACTGCTAACACTGCATTTCATTATTGAAAACGTTTCCTTACTCCCGTGCTTGTTGAACATAACACTTGATCCTCTATGATCTACAGCCAGGTTGTGTGAACACCACAGAGATGGACATCAGGAAATGCAGACGCATGAGGAACCCACAGAGAGTCAAGAAGGTACGGACAGGAAGGACTAGATTCCCTAGACTGTGGCCAGAACTCTTGGGTTGATGAAGTGGGTGGGTCACAAGACAATGTCGAAGGCTTTACAAAAAAAGTTTGAAAAACCCAATATTGAGGAATGGGGTGGTAACATAGCACACTACCCTCTCCTTCCTTCTCTTAAATGTCTCTCTACTTCTCTCCATCCCCCTGTCCAGTCAGTGTATGGTCTGATAGACGAGGGCCAGTCTCAGAGCCCTGTACACACACCATCACAAATAGCCAGAAAAGGCACCAAAGCAGACGTGGAGAAGGAGGTACTTCTGTGTGTTCTATTAGATGTTGGATGTTCTATTAGATGTTCTATTAGATGTTCTATTAGATGTTGGATGTTCTATTAGATGTTGGATGTTCTATTAGATGTTGGATGTTCTATTAGATGTTGGATGTTCTATTAGATGTTGGATGTTCTATTAGATGTTCTATTAGATAATGGATGTTCTATTAGATCATGGATGTTCTATTAGATGTTGGATGTTCTATTAGATGTTATATTAGATGTTTGCTGTTCAATTAGATGCTGGATGTTCTATTAGATCTGTTAGATGTTGGATGTTCTAATAGATGTTAGACGTTCTATTAGATGTTATATTAGATGTTAGACGTTCTATTAGATGTTCTATTAGATGTTGGATGTTATATTAGACGTTGGATGTTCTATTAGATGTTCTATTAGATGTTGGATGTTCTATTAGATGTTATATTAGATGTTGGATGTTATATTAGACGTTCTATTAGATGTTAGACGTTCTATTAGATGTTATATTAGATGTTAGATGTTCTATTAGACGTTCTATTAGATGTTGGATGTTATATTAGACGTTCTATTAGATGTTGGATGTTCTATTAGATGTTGGATGTTCTATTAGATGTTATATTAGATGTTGGATGTTCTATTAGATGTTGGATGTTCTATTAGATGTTGGATGTTATATTAGATGTTGGATGTTCTATTAGATGTTGGATGTTCTATTAGATGTTGGATGTTCTATTCGATGTTGGATGTTCTATTCGATGTTGGATGTTCTATTAGATGTTATATTAGATGTTGGATGTTCTATTCGATGTTGGATGTTCTATTAGATGTTCTATTAGATGTTGGATGTTCTATTAGATGTTGGATGTTCTATTAGATGTTGGATGTTCTATTAGATGTTATATTAGATGTTGGATGTTCTATTAGATGTTGGATGTTCTATTAGATGTTGGATGTTCTATTAGATGTTGGATGTTCTATTAGATGTTGGATGTTCTATTCGATGTTGGATGTTCTATTCGATGTTGGATGTTCTATTAGATGTTATATTAGATGTTGGATGTTCTATTAGATGTTGGATGTTCTATTAGATGTTGGATGTTCTATTAGATGTTCTATTAGATGTTGGATGTTATATTAGATGTTCTATTAGATGTTGGATGTTCTATTAGATGTTGGATGTTCTATTAGATGTTATATTAGATGTTGGATGTTCTATTAGATGTTGGATGTTTTTTAGATGTTGGATGTTATATTAGATGTTGGATGTTATATTAGATGTTGGATGTTCTATTAGATGTTGGATGTTCTATTAGATGTTATATTAGATGTTGGATGTTCTATTAGATGTTCTATTAGATGTTGGATGTTATATTAGATGTTCTATTAGATGTTGGATGTTCTATTAGATGTTGGATGTTCTATTAGATGTTCTATTAGATGTTGGATGTTCTATTAGATGTTATATTAGATGTTGGATGTTCTATTAGATGTTCTATTAGATGTTGGATGTTATATTAGATGTTCTATTAGATGTTGGATGTTCTATTAGATGTTGGATGTTCTATTAGATGTTATATTAGATGTTGGATGTTATATTAGATGTTCTATTAGATGTTGGATGTTCTATTAGATGTTGGATGTTCTATTAGATGTTATATTAGATGTTGGATGTTTTTTAGATGTTGGATGTTCTATTAGATGTTGGATGTTTTTTAGATGTTGGATGTTATATTAGATGTTGGATGTTATATTAGATGTTGGATGTTCTATTAGATGTTGGATGTTCTATTAGATGTTGGATGTTTTTTAGATGTTGGATGTTTTTTAGATGTTGGATGTTATATTAGATGTTGGATGTTATATTAGATGTTGGATGTTATATTAGATGTTATATTAGATGTTGGATGTTCTATTAGATGTTGGATGTTCTATTAGATGTTGGATGTTTTTTAGATGTTGGATGTTATATTAGATGTTGGATGTTATATTAGATGTTGGATGTTATATTAGATGTTGGATGTTCTATTAGATGTTGGATGTTATATTAGATGTTGGATGTTATATTAGATGTTGGATGTTATATTAGATGTTGGATGTTATATTAGATGTTGGATGTTATATTAGATGTTATATTAGATGTTGGATGTTCTATTAGATGTTGGATGTTTTTTAGATGTTGGATGTTATATTAGATGTTGGATGTTATATTAGATGTTGGATGTGATATTAGATGTTGGATGTTATATTAGATGTTATATTAGATGTTGGATGTTCTATTAGATGTTATATTAGATGTTGGATGTTTTTTAGATGTTGGATGTTATATTAGATGTTGGATGTTCTATTAGATGTTCTATTAGATGTTGGATGTTATATTAGATGTTGGATGTTATATTAGACGTTCTATTAGATGTTGGATGTTATATTAGATGTTGGATGTTATATTAGATGTTGGATGTGATATTAGATGTTATATTAGATGTTGGATGTTCTATTAGATGTTATATTAGATGTTGGATGTTTTTAGATGTTGGATGTTCTATTAGATGTTGGATGTTATATTAGATGTTGGATGTTATATTAGACGTTCTATTAGATGTTGGATGTGATATTAGATGTTATATTAGATGTTGGATGTTATATTAGACGTTCTATTAGATGTTGGATGTTATATTAGACGTTCTATTAGATGTTGGATGTTATATTAGACGTTCTATTAGATGTTGGATGTTATATTAGACGTTCTATTAGATGTTGGATGTTTTATTAGATGGTGGATGTTATATTAGATGTTCTATTAGATGTTGAATCTTATGTTAGATGTTCTATTAGATGTTGAATGTTCTATTCGATGCTGGATGTTCTATTAGATGTTGAATCTTATGTTAGATGTTCTATTAGATGTTGAATCTTATGTTGGATGTTCTATTAGATGTTGGATGTTCTATTAGATGTTGGATGTTATATTAGATGTTGGATGTGATATTATATGTTCTATTAGATATTGGATCTTCTATTATTTGTTCTATTAGATGTTGGATGTTCTATTCGATGTTGGATGTTCTGTTAGATGTTTTATTAGATGCTGGATGTTCTATTCCATGTTCTATTAGATGGTGGGAGTTATATTGGACAGTGTACCCATCAATCCTGTGGAACATTGTTGACAGCCACAGCTCTCAGAAGAACATATCTCTGAGTTTATCTTTTAGAAACCAGTTTTAATCGTAATAATTGAATATTGATTTATATTGTTTCTCCTCACCCCTGTTCAGATTGTGTTTCTTAACAGCCAGTTGGACCGACACTGTATAAAGGTTTCTAAAGTCGCTGAGAGGTAGGTATGAGCAAAGCATATCCTTTCATAAAGCACTTTGACCTTGATGAATCAACACATACATATTGTATTCAACCGGTATGGAATTCCAGAGCTCTGAATAGAAGAAACCGTCCCCCTCCTTTCCTCTGCACACCTCCAACACCAGTCTCTCTTGAGCCTTTGGCTCAGTACCCTCCCTAGCCCAGTCCATGCAGCTCTCCAGTGAATCATAGGTCTGCTGTGTAGTGTTGTTAGCTTACAGCACCAGCACAGAGACTGTGATTACTCCATCAGGTCGGCTGGTGGGTGACATTTGACCCTAGCCATAGAGCTGGGGATGATTGTGGGCTCAGCCTTAGGTAAGGTCAAGGGACACGGTAGAGGCTGAAGGGCAGGACTGAAGTGGTTTATGGTTTCCGAATGTGAGCATCTACCAGGGATTGTGTGTGTGTGTGTGTGTGTGTGTGTGTGTGTGTGTGTGTGTGTGTGTGTGTGTGTGTGTGTGTGTGTGTGTGTGTGTGTGTGTGTGTGTGTGTGTGTGTGTGTGTGTGTGTGTGTGTGTGTGTGTGTGTGTGTGTGTGTGTGTGTGTGTGTGTGTGTGTGTGTGTGTGTGTCCTTTAAAGAGCTAATGGCCAGTGTCACTATGGTGATGCTGGCAGGGTGTTTGAAACTGGGCTTGCACTGTGGTGGAAATTACTGTTGGCTCACCAGTTTCCATCTAAACTTCTGTTGACTAACCAGTTTCCATCTAAACTACTGTTGGCTCACCAGTTTCCACCTAAACTACTGTTGGCTCACCAGTTTCCACCTAAATTACTGTTGGCTCACCAGTTTCCACCTAAACTACTGTTGGCTCACCAGTTTCCACCTAAATTACTGTTGGCTCACCAGTTTCCATCTAAACTACTGTTGGCTCACCAGTTTCCACCTAAACTACTGTTGGCTCACCAGTTTCCACCTAAATTACTGTTGGCTCACCAGTTTCCATCTAAACTACTGTTGGCTCACCAGTTTCCATCTAAATTACTGTTGGCTCACCAGTTTCCACCTAAACTACTGTTGGCTCACCAGTTTCCACCTAAACTACTGTTGGCTCACCAGTTTCCACCTAAATTACTGTTGGCTCACCAGTTTCCATCTAAACTACTGTTGGCTCACCAGTTTCCACCTAAATTACTGTTGGCTCACCAGTTTCCACCTAAACTACTGTTGGCTCACCAGTTTCCACCTAAATTACTGTTGGCTCACCAGTTTCCATCTAAACTACTGTTGGCTCACCAGTTTCCACCTAAACTACTGTTGGCTCACCAGTTTCCATCTAAACTACTGTTGGCTCACCAGTTTCCATCTAAATTACTGTTGGCTCACCAGTTTCCACCTAAACTACTGTTGGCTCACCAGTTTCCACCTAAACTACTGTTGGCTCACCAGTTTCCACCTAAATTACTGTTGGCTCACCAGTTTCCACCTAAATTACTGTTGGCTCACCAGTTTCCATCTAAACTACTGTTGGCTCACCAGTTTCCACCTAAACTACTGTTGGCTCACCAGTTTCCATCTAAACTACTGTTGGCTCACCAGTTTCCATCTAAATTACTGTTGGCTCACCAGTTTCCACCTAAACTACTGTTGGCTCACCAGTTTCCACCTAAACTACTGTTGGCTCACCAGTTTCCACCTAAATTACTGTTGGCTCACCAGTTTCCACCTAAACTACTGTTGGCTCACCAGTTTCCATCTAAATTACTGTTGGCTCACCAGTTTCCACCTAAACTACTGTTGGCTCACCAGTTTCCACCTAAATTACTGTTGGCTCACCAGTTTCCACCTAAACTACTGTTGGCTCACCAGTTTCCATCTAAACTACTGTTGGCTCACCAGTTTCCATCTAAATTACTGTTGGCTCACCAGTTTCCATCTAAACTACTGTTGGCTCACCAGTTTCCATCTAAACTACTGTTGGCTCACCAGTTTCCATCTAAATTACTGTTGGCTCACCAGTTTCCATCTAAACTACTGTTGGCTCACCAGTTTCCATCTAAACTACTGTTGGCTCACCAGTTTCCATCTAAACTACTGTTGGCTCACCAGTTTCCATCTAAATTACTGTTGGCTCACCAGTTTCCATCTAAACTACTGTTGGCTCACCAGTTTCCATCTAAATTACTGTTGGCTCACCAGTTTCCACCTAAACTACTGTTGGCTCACCAGTTTCCACCTAAATTACTGTTGGCTCACCAGTTTCCACCTAAATTACTGTTGGCTCACCAGTTTCCATCTAAACTACTGTTGGCTCACCAGTTTCCATCTAAACTACTGTTGACTTACCAGTTTCCACCTAAATTACTGTTGGCTCACCAGTTTCCACCTAAACTACTGTTGGCTCACCAGTTTCCATCTAAACTACTGTTGGCTCACCAGTTTCCACCTAAACTACTGTTGGCTCACCAGTTTCCACCTAAACTACTGTTGGCTCACCAGTTTCCACCTAAACTACTGTTGGCTCACCAGTTTCCACCTAAACTACTGTTGGCTCACCAGTTTCCATCTAAACTACTGTTGGCTCACCAGTTTCCACCTAAACTACTGTTGGCTCACCAGTTTCCATCTAAACTACTGTTGGCTCACCAGTTTCCATCTAAACTACTGTTGGCTCACCAGTTTCCACCTAAACTACTGTTGGCTCACCAGTTTCCATCTAAACTACTGTTGGCTCACCAGTTTCCACCTAAATTACTGTTGGCTCACCAGTTTCCATCTAAACTACTGTTGGCTCACCAGTTTCCATCTAAACTACTGTTGGCTCACCAGTTTCCACCTAAACTACTGTTGGCTCACCAGTTTCCACCTATTTTTTTATATATTTTTTTATTTAACCTTTATTTAACTTGGCAAGTCAGTTAAGAAAAACATCTTATTTACATTGACTGCCTCCCCCGGCCAAACCCGGACGACGCTGGGCCAATTGTGCTGACCTAGAACTGACATCCGACTGGTCGTGTGTCAGTCTTCCCAATGTCCATCTCTGAGTATTGTCTGTTGTGTTGCTTTCAGTCTGATGAGTTACACAGAGCAGTACCAGGAGTATGACCCGTTTGTGATGTCACCAGAACCTTCCAACCCCTGGACCAGTGACGACCTCTCATTCTGGGACCTGGAAGCCAGGTGAGAACCACAGCGACTAGAATCACGTGATAATAAGGTCTTGTAAAAAGGTCTTTGGTTGCAGGGTTGCAAAGGCATCAACTACAGAAGGAAACACCCAAACTCACTGGAAATAGACTTCCCAGGGAGCAAAGCTTTTCCCTATTCTAGCCCTCAGCCTTTTCTAGGGCTTTCCAATCAACCCACAATCAACCTCGGTGACCGAATGGAACACAGGGCAAAGACAAGCTATCGTCCTATATCCTTCCTATATAGTGCCTTCAAAGTACCAGAGTTACAGATAAGCTATCTATCTCGCCTATGCTGTGTCTCACATAATCCCCTTTAGACTTAGAAATGACCGAAGGGCAATGACCCTCCTATCGTCCTTATATTATTATTAAAGACAGATATAAAATAAATCTTCAGGGCTAGACTACGCTGTGTTACCCAGGACTGTGTAGTTCTTCTGGAACCCTTGAGGTTAATCAACCCAGACATACAATCATTGTGTCTAATGTAGCTTCATCATCCAGATAGATGTATTAATGATATAGAGTAGAGGTTAGGGAAATGTCCTGCAGAGATTTAAATGATAAGGTGTCACGTGAATGATGCCATTACAGTACTGTGCTGTCAATGTTTTTACTTCCCTGTCACCACTTGTCCAACGTAGTGTGGTGTTTGAGACTGTTTGATATCAAAGTATTCATTTTTTCTATCTCTTTTTTAAATATATTTTGATCTTTCATGAATTCTAACTTTCTCTCCCTCTCCCCTCCCTCCCTACCCCCTCTCTCCCTCCCCTCAGTAACGACCCCAGTCAACAGAGGGTGAGGAAGTGGGGTTTCTCTCTAGATGAAGCTCTGAAGGATCCGGCAGGACGAGACCAGTTCCTCAAGTTCCTGGAATCAGAGTTCAGCTCAGAGAACCTACAGTGAGTTACACAGAATTCCTCATCCTCCTTTCATTCCTTGTTTCCTAATTTTCTCTAATCCTTCCTCATTTCCTCTGAGTTCAGAGTTCAGAGAACCTACAGTAAGACACACAGAACACTCCTCTCCTCTTCTTCTTTCATTCACACATCCTTTATCTCATCCTTTCCTTATTTCCTCTCCTTTCCCTTCCCCTCCCCATCTCCTCCTTCCATCCCTCTTCCATCAACTGATCCCTTAGCTTCATCCCATCCCTTCATTCTTCTCCTTCTTCATCCTCTTCCATCCATCCCCGGCTACCTCCATCTTTACCCTTCATCTCCTACCTCTTTCCTCATCCTCTTCCTCTTCCATCCATCCTCCACTACCTCCATCTTTACCCTTCATCTCCTACCTCTTTCCTCATCCTCTTCCATCCATCCCCGACTACCTCCATCTTTACCCTTCATCTCCTACCTCTTTCCTCATCCTCTTCCTCTTCCATCCATCCCCCACTACCTCCATCTTTACCCTTCATCTCCTACCTCTTTCCTCATCCTCGTCCATCCATCCCCCACTACCTCCATCTTTACCCTTCATCTCCTACCTCTTTCCTCATCCTCTTCCATCCATCCCCCACTACCTCTTTCCTTTCCTCTGCACATCCCTCTGTTTGAAAGTTAACCTCATTACCTCTACCCTGTATGTGAGTATGTGTGTCCCCTGAAGGCATGTTCTGATGAAGGGCTCTACTAAAGACGATAACAGGGTGGTGGACTGGACAGATAACCGAGGTCACTGGAGCCTTGGGGCTACTTAGGACAGACGAACACACACCCTTATCTCTCTCCACTATCTCGCCCTCTATCCAATCCACCTCTTTAATCACGTTGCTTTTATGGTTTTCCAAAAGGTTGGTGCTGTAGTGTAATAACGTGTAACCCCTATACAGGTTCTGGTTGGTGCTGTAATAATGTGTAAACCCTATACAGGTTCTGGTTGGTGATGTAATAATGTGTAAACCCTATACAGGTTCTGGTTGGTGCTGTAATAATGTGTAAACCCTATACAGGTTCTGGTTGGTGCTGTAATAATGTGTAAACCCTATACAGGTTCTGGTTGGTGCTGTAATAATGTGTAAACCCTATACAGGTTCTGGTTGGTGCTGTAATAATGTGTAAACCCTATACAGGTTCTGGTTGGTGCTGTAATAATGTGTAAACCCTATACAGGTTCTGGTTGGTGCTGTAATAATGTGTAAACCCTATACAGGTTCTGGTTGGTGCTGTAATAATGTGTAAACCCTATACAGGTTCTGGTTGGTGCTGTAATAATGTGTAAACCCTATACAGGTTCTGGTTGGTGCTGTAATAATGTGTAAACCCTATACAGGTTCTGGTTGGTGCTGTAATAATGTGTAAACCCTATACAGGTTCTGGTTGGTGCTGTAATAATGTGTAAACCCTATACAGGTTCTGGTTGGTGCTGTAATAATGTGTAACCCCTATACAGGTTCTGGTTGGTGCTGTAATAATGTGTAAACCCTATACAGGTTCTGGTTGGTGCTGTAATAATGTGTAAACCCTATACAGGTTCTGGTTGGTGCTGTAATAACGTGTAAACCCTATACAGGTTCTGGTTGGTGCTGTAATAACGTGTAAACCCTATACAGGTTCTGGTTGGTGCTGTAATAATGTGTAAACCCTATACAGGTTCTGGTTGGTGCTGTAATAATGTGTAAACCCTATACAGGTTCTGGTTGGTGCTGTAATAATGTGTAAACCCTATACAGGTTCTGGTTGGTGCTGTAATAATGTGTAAACCCTATACAGGTTCTGGTTGGTGCTGTAATAATGTGTAAACCCTATACAGGTTCTGGTTGGTGCTGTAAAATGTGTAAACCCTATACAGGTTCTGTTGGTGCTGTAATAATGTGTAAACCCTATACAGGTTCTGGTTGGTGCTGTAATGTGTAAACCCTCTACAGGTTCTGGTTGGTGCTGTAATAATGTGTAAACCCTATACAGGTTCTGGTTGGTGCTGTAATAATGTGTAAACCCTATACAGGTTCTGGTTGGTAATGTAATAATGTGTAAACCCTATACAGGTTCTGGTTGGTGCTGTAATAATGTGTAAACCCTATACAGGTTCTGGTTGGTGCTGTAATAATGTGTAAACCCTATACAGGTTCTGGTTGGTGCTGTAATAATGTGTAAACCCTATACAGGTTCTGGTTGATGCTGTAATAATGTGTAAACCCTATACAGGTTCTGGTTGGTGCTGTAATAATGTGTAAACCCTATACAGGTTCTGGTTGGTGCTGTATAATGTGTAACCCCTATACAGGTTCTGGTTGGTGCTGTAATAATGTGTAAACCCTATACAGGTTCTGGTTGGTGCTGTAATAATGTGTAAACCCTATACAGGTTCTGGTTGGTGCTGTAATAATGTGTAAACCCTATACAGGTTCTGGTTGGTGCTGTAATAATGTGTAAACCATATACAGGTTCTGGTTGGTGCTGTAATAATGTGTAAACCCTATACAGGTTCTGGTTGGTGCTGTAATAATGTGTAAACCCTCTACAGGTTCTGGTTGGTGCTGTAATAATGTGTAAACCCTATACAGGTTCTGGTTGGTGCTGTAATAATGTGTAAACCCTATACAGGTTCTGGTTGGTGCTGTAATAATGTGTAAACCCTCTACAGGTTCTGGTTGGTGCTGTAATAATGTGTAAACCCTCTACAGGTTCTGGTTGGTGCTGTAATAATGTGTAAACCCTATACAGGTTCTGGTTGGTGCTGTAATAATGTGTAAACCCTATACAGGTTCTGGTTGGTGCTGTAATAATGTGTAAACCCTATACAGGTTCTGGTTGGTGCTGTAATAATGTGTAAACCCTATACAGGTTCTGGTTGGTGCTGTAATAATGTGTAAACCCTATACAGGTTCTGGTTGGTGCTGTAATAATGTGTAAACCCTATACAGGTTCTGGTTGGTGCTGTAATAATGTGTAAACCCTATACAGGTTCTGGTTGGTGCTGTAATAATGTGTAAACCCTATACAGGTTCTGGTTGGTGCTGTAATAATGTGTAAACCCTATACAGGTTCTGGTTGGTGCTGTAGTGTAATAATGTGTAAACCCTATACAGGTTCTGGTTGGTGCTGTAATAATGTGTAAACCCTATACAGGTTCTGGTTGGTGCTGTAATAATGTGTAAACCCTATACAGGTTCTGGTTGGTGCTGTAATAATGTGTAAACCCTATACAGGTTCTGGTTGGTGCTGTAATAATGTGTAAACCCTATACAGGTTCTGGTTGGTGCTGTAATAATGTGTAAACCCTATACAGGTTCTGGTTGGTGCTGTAATAATGTGTAAACCCTATACAGGTTCTGGTTGGTGCTGTAATAATGTGTAAACCCTATACAGGTTCTGGTTGGTGCTGTAATAATGTGTAAACCCTATACAGGTTCTGGTTGGTGCTGTAATAATGTGTAAACCCTATACAGGTTCTGGTTGGTGCTGTAATAATGTGTAAACCCTATACAGGTTCTGGTTGGCGGTGCAGGATCTGAAGAGGCAGCCCCTGGAGAACGTGGCAGAGCGGGCTCAGGAGATCTGGACAGAGTTTCTGGCAGAAGGCGCTTCCAGCTCCATCAACCTGGACTCACACAGCTACGAACGAACCAGCGCCAACCTTAAAGACCCGGGACGATACAGCTACGAAGACGCACAGGTTAATTATATTACAGACAGAAAGACAGCTAAGAAGTTGCAGAGGTACAATATATTACAAACAGACAGACAGACAGACAGACAGGTGCATTATATTACATACAGACAGACAGATATACAGGTACATTATATTACAGACAGACAGGTACATTACATTATATTACAGACAGACAGACAGACAGACAGACAGACACATTATATTACAGACAGACAGACAGACAGACAGACAGACAGACAGACAGACAGACAGACAGACAGACAGACAGACAGACAGACAGGTACATATATTACAGACAGATGGAGAGAGAGAGAAATAGGTTCATTATATTACAGACAGACAGAGAGACAGGTTCATTATATTACAGACAGACAGAAAGGTACTTTATATAAGCTAGGAGGAAGAGAAGGAGGTAGAAAGAGGAAGGGACACAGGAAGGGGAGGAGATAGAATGAGGGAGGGACACCAGAAGGGGAGGAGGTAGAAGAGGGAGGGACACAGGAAGGGGAGGAGGTAGAAGAGGGAGGGACACAGGAAGGGGAGGAGGTAGAAGAGGGAGGGGACACAGGAAGGGGAGGAGGTAGAAGAGAGAGGGACACAGGAAGGAGAGGAGGTAGAAGAGGGAGGGACACAGGAAGGGGAGGAGGTAGAAGAGGGAGGGACACAGGAAGGGGAGGAGGTAGAAGAGGGAGGGGACACAGGAAGGGGAGGAGGTAGAAGAGAGAGGGACACAGGAAGGAGAGGAGGTAGAAGAGGGAGGGACACCGGAAGGGGAGGAGGTAGAAGAGGGAGGGGACACAGGAAGGGGAGGAGGTAGAAGAGGGAGGGACACCGGAAGGGGAGGAGGTAGAAAGAGGGAGGGACACAGGACGGGGAGGAGGTAGAAGAGAGAGGGACACAGGAAGGAGAGGAGGTAGAAGAGGGAGGGACACAGGAAGGGGAGGAGGTAGAAGAGGCAGGGACACAGGAAGGGGAGGAGGTAGAAGAGGGAGGGGACACAGGAAGGGGATGAGGTAGAAGAGGGAGGGACACCGGAAGGGGAGGAGGTAGAATGAGGGAGGGACACAGGAAAGGGAGGAGGTAGAAAGAGGGAGGGACACAGGAAGGGGAGGAGGTAGAAGAGGGAGGGACACAGGAAGTTGAGGAGATAGAAAGAGGGAGGGACACAGGAAGGGGAGGAGGTAGAAAGAGGGAGGAACACAGGAAGGGGAGGAGGTAGAAAGAGGGAGGGACATAGGAAGGGAGCCTGCAGAAACAAGCATACTGCTAAAACACACAATGATCTCTGACTCCTCCCTTTCTCCTGTTTCAGGACCACATCTATAAGCTGATGAAGAGTGACAGCTACACACGTTACCTGCGCTCCAACGCTTACCAGGAGCTGCTGATGGCCTGGAAGAAGGTGTGTGTGAGTCTGTGCTAGTCTCTTTCTGCCTGGGTAAGACTGGAGTTAGACACCTGTCCTCAGTATCCAAGATAGTGAAGTGCTGCCCTCTGTTGGAGATTTCCAGGTTCTGCAGTCAGTGACTTGGTAAACTACTGTTTAGTCTGAACCAGTGATATCATACCGTTTAGTCTGAACCAGTGATATCATACTGTTTAGTCTGAACCAGTGATATCACACTGTTCAGTCTGAACCAGTGATATCATACTGTTTAGTCTGAACCAGTGATATCATACTGTTTAGTCCGAACCAGTGATATCATACCGTTTAGTCTGAACCAGTGATATCATACCGTTTAGTCTGAACCAGTGATATCATACTGTTTAGTCTGAACCAGTGATATCATACTGTTTAGTCTGAACCAGTGATATCATACTGTTTAGTCTGAACCAGTGATATCATACTGTTTATTCTGAACCAATGATATCATACTGTTTAGTCTGAACCAGTGATATCATACTGTTTAGTCTGAACCAGTGATATCATACTGTTTATTCTGAACCAGTGATATCATACTGTTTATTCTGAACCAGTGATATCATACTGTTTAGTCTGAACCAATGATATCATAGTGTTTAGTCTGAACCAGTGATATCACACCGTTTAGTCTGAACCAGTGATATCACACCGTTTAGTCTGAACCAGTGATATCACACCGTTTAGTCTGAACCAGTGATATCATACCGTTTAGTCTGAACCAGTGATATCATACCGTTTAGTCTGAACCAGTGATATCATACTGTTTAGTCTGAACCAGTGATATCACACTGTTTATTCTGAGCCAGTGATATCATACTGTTTAGTCTGAACCAGTGATATCATACTGTTTAGTCTGAACCAGTGATATCATACTGTTTATTCTGAGCCAGTGATCTCATAGTGTTTATTCTGAACCAGTGATATCATACTGTTTAGTCTGAACCAGTGATATCACACTGTTTAGTCTGAACCAGTTATATCACACTGTTTAGTCTGACCCAGTGATATCATACTGTTTAGTCTGAACCAGTGATATCACACTGTTTAGTCTGAACCAGTGATATCACACTGTTTAGTCTGAACCAGTGATATCATACTGTTTAGTCTTCTTTACATTGTTTTCAACCAAGCTCCCTTCTCTTTTTTTTCTTCCATTTCTCCTCTCCCTTCTCTTCCCATGATGCTTTGTGCCCCAGCCTGAGACAGAGCAGCAGCAGGGAAGACGCACCTCTCTGGAGAAGTTTACACGCAGCGTGGTCAGTGGCTCTACTTCCTGTCTGTCTGTCTGTCTGTCTGTCTGTCTGTCTGTCTGTCTGTCTCTCATCTACACATAGAGATGAATTTGACCCCAACTTTGTTACAAAACGTCTAATCTGAAACCAACAAGGAAACCATCATACTAATTCCCTACTCTCTTCAGGGCAAGTCACTGACGGGCAAACGGCTGACGGGCCTGATGCCGTCGTCCTGACCAGGCCTGGGGCTAGAGTAAGACAGCCATGCCCAGAGGAGCTGCTCTGCTGTGGGGAGAGGGCTGGATGTTGATGCTGAGAGGCCTAACTGGGGCCTGGACACAACGTCACCTACATAACTGACTCCAGATCAGTTCCCTGAGCTCCAGTGGAGGACAGACAGCATGCAATAGGTCACCTAGATCTGATACGGGGACAGTGCTGTCTTTGTCTGTTTCTCAAATGTCACTCTATTCCCTATATAGTGTACTACTTTTGACCAGAGCCCTATTTTGACTAGTTTGTCCGTAGGGCTCTGGTCAAAAGTAGTGCACTATAAAGGGAATAGGTTACCATTTGGGAGGTACATATTGTGTAGTTTATCGACATATAACTCTGCCTGCTACTCTGCCTGCTCTCTGTCTCACTTAGGTTCCTTTAATCGATTCTAGAACCAAATGGAATGTCATATAACTCTATCCGCTACTCTCTGTCTCACTTAGGTTCCTTTAATCGATTCTAGAACCAAATGGAATGTCATATAACTCTATCCGCTACTCTCTGTCTCACTTAGGTTCCTTTAATCGATTCTAGAACCAAATGGAATGTCATATAACTCTATCCCCTACTCTCTGTCTCACTTAGGTTCCTTTAATCGATTCTAGAACCAAATGGAATGTCATATAACTCTATCCCCTACTCTCTGTCTCACTTAGGTTCCTTTAATCGATTCTAGAACCAAATGGAATGTCATATAACTCTATCCGCTACTCTCTGTCTCACTTAGGTTCCTTTAATCGATTCTAGAACCAAATGGAATGTCAGACTTGTTCTACTCTAGCTCAGCTTATATTAATACAGTATAATAGCTTATTGTAACGATTACACTACTATTTTGTTCAATTACAGAAACATTAAAATGCTTAAAACTTGGAACGCTTTGACTGACGTTATAATGAGTACACTCACTGGGGACTGCCTACAGTGCATTCGGAAAGTATTCAGACCACTTCACTTTTTCTACATTTCGTTACGTTACAGCTTTACTCTAAAACAGATGTAATTGTTTTTTTCCCCTCTCATCAATCTACCTACAATAGCCCACAATGACAAAGCAAAAACAGGTTTTTAGACATTTTTGCAAATTTATTACAAATAAAATATAATGGAAATTCACTTTGTCATTACGGGGTATTGTGTGTCGATTGATGAGGTAATTTTTTTTTAAATTTAATCCATTTTAGAATAAGGCTGTGGAAACGGTGAAGGGGTCTGAATAGTTTACGAATGCACTGTATATGGACATGGGAGGGGGAAAGGAATGGAACATATTGATTGAATACATGTTTGGAAAATCTGTTAGGCTTTTCAGTCTTGATTTTCTATGGACATGCAGACTTTTTATTGAATCACATTGTTATGGAGACCATGACCTTGTTAACATTCCAAGTGTCCATCACAAATGGCACCCTATTCTCTATAGTGCACTCCTTCTGACCAGCTCCCTATCAGTCCTGGTCAAAAGTAGGGCACTAAATAGGGGATAGGGTGCAATATGGAACGTAATATGGAACGCTACCCCCACATTCCAATCGAGCCCACCTCTGTCGGGGGTACAGGGCACTGAAAAGGCTATCTTATATGGGAACGGTGACGGTTGAGTATACAGTATATATGGACAGCATTTTACACTGTAGTTGTAAATTATATACAGTATCATAATAAAAAAAAGGACAATGACACAAATGCAGCTGATGTTTATCGATGTTTTGCAGAAATAGCTTGTTTTTCAGACTTCACTGAAATCAATCTGTATGCGATTTTTTCCGGCTACCCACCTTTAAAGGGAATGTTCCCGTGTTCGCGGAGACTGCATTCACGATGAACACTGTATATGTCGTCTCAATCGGCAACTACCTTTAAATGGTGCATATAGCAGACGAAGCGCGTTCGCATTGAATCTTGGCCATTGAATACGAATGGATGGGATGCCACCTAGTGGTTCAGATAAGAAGTACAGGTTCAAAATCCAAGGGGCCAAGGTTCCAGTCTATAGAGCCCCACAGTGGAGGTGTCATAATACCCATAAAACCTAGCAGTTAAACAGGGAAAGGATTCCAATCTTTTTTCCACCATTCATTTTCCCTATAGGGGATTTTAGAAACACTTAAAATAAGGGCTGTGTTTCAGGTAGTTTTTCCGTGGCATGAGGTTTTGATAATCATGTAAATCTGTCTCGGACAAGGTGCATTTTATCAATATATTCGGCTCTATTTACTCCCCGATTTGAAAATACCAATTAGTATCAAAGTAGACATTATGCAAAACTACAAATCCCAGCAAGCTCCTGCACGTCATCTCTAGCTGACACCTTTGCTAACAGTTATTGTATAAATTTAAAACTTGAACAAGACGGTTCACAGAATTGTCCATTTAAAGACATTTTGCCAATTTATTCATTACTACATTTAACATGAGTTAATCCACAGATTATTGCCTTTGACTGGATTCGGCAGTCTGGTCCAGATCATCGTGGCATGTGATGTTGGTCTCCATAAACCGGATGCAAACTGGATATTTAGATGGTTCATGAATTGGTGGATCCGGTTTATACAGACCAACATCAGGGTTGGATCTGGTTTATAGAGAACAACATCAGGGTTGGATCTGGTTTATAGAGACCAACATCAGGGTTGGATCCGGTTTATAGAGACCAACATCAGGGTTGGATCTGGTTTATAGAGACCAACATCAATGGTTGAATCCGGTTTATAGAGACCAACATCAGGGTTGGATCTGGTTTATAGAGACCAACATCAGGGTTGGATCCGGTTTATAGAGACCAACATCAGGGTTGAATCCGGTTTATAGAGACAAACATCAGGGTTGAATCCGGTTTGTAGAGACCAACATCAGGGTTGGATCCGGTTTATAGAGACCAACATCAGGGTTGGATCTGGTTTGTAGAGACCAACATCAGGGTTGGATCCGGTTCATAGAGACCAACATCAGGGTTGAATCCGGTTTATAGAAACAAACATCAGGGTTGGATCTGGTTTATAGAGACCAACATCAGGGTTGGATCCGGTTCATAGAGACAAACATCAGGGTTGGATCCGGTTTATAGAGACCAACATCAGGGTTGGATCTGGTTTATAGAGACCAACATCAGGGTTGGATCTGGTTTGTAGAGACCAACATCAGGGTTGGATCCGGTTTACCAACATCAGGGTTGGATCCGGTTTACCAACATCAGGGTTGGATCCGGTTTATAGAGACCAACACAGGGTTGGATCTGGTTTATAGAGACCAACATCAGGGTTGGATCTGGTTTATAGAGACCAACATCAGGGTTGGATCTGGTTTATAGAGACCAACATCAGTGTTGGATCTGGTTTATAGAGACCAACATCAGGGTTGGATCTGGTTTATAGAGACCAACATCAGGGTTGGATCTGGTTTATAGAGACCAACATCAGGGTTGGATCCGGTTTACCAACATCAGGGTGGGATCCGGTTTACCAACATCAGGGTTGGATCCGGTTTATAGAGACCAACATCAGGGTTGGATCTGGTTTATAGAGACCAACATCAGGGTTGGATCCGGTTTATAGAGACCAACATCAGGGTTGGATCTGGTTTATAGAGACCAACATCAGGGTTGGATCTGGTTTATAGAGACCAACATCAGGGTTGAATCCGTTTATAGAGACCAACATCAGGTTTGAATCCGGTTTATAGAGACCAACATCAGAGTTGGATCCGGTTTGTAGAGACCAACATCAGTGTTGAATCCGGTTCATAGAGACCAACATCAGGGTTGAATCCGGTTTATAGAGACAAACATCAGGGTTGAATCCGGTTTATAGAGACCAACATCAGGGTTGGATCCGGTTTATAGAGACAAACATCAGGGTTGAATCCGGTTTGTAGAGACCAACATCAGGGTTGAATCCGGTTCATAGAGACCAACATCAGGGTTGAATCCGGTTTATAGAGACAAACATCAGGGTTGGATCCGGTTTATAGAGACCAACATCAGGGTTGAATCCGGTTTATAGAGACAAACATCAGGGTTGAATCCGGTTTGTAGAGACCAACATCAGGGTTGAATCCGGTTCATAGAGACCAACATCAGGGTTGAATCCGGTTTATAGAGACAAACATCAGGGTTGAATCCGGTTTATAGAGACCAACATCAGGGTTGGATCCGGTTTATAGAGACAAACATCAGAGTTGAATCCGGTTTGTAGAGACCAACATCAGGGTTGAATCCGGTTTATAGAGACCAACATCAGGGTTGGATCCGGTTTATAGAGACCAACTTCAGGGTTGCATCCGGTTTATAGAGACCAACATCAGATGTTATAGTCTGTAGATGTTATAGCCTGTAGATGTTATAGTCTGTAGATGTTATAGCCTGTAGATGTTATAGTCTGCAGATGTAGATGTTATAGTCTGTAGATGTTATAGCCTGTAGATGTTATAGCCTGTAGATGTTATAACCTGTAGATGTTATAGTCTGCAGATGTAGATGTTATAGCCTGTAGATGTTATAGCCTGTAGATGTTATAACCTGTAGATGTTATAGTCTGCAGATGTAGATGTTATAGTCTGTAGATGTTATAGCCTGTAGATGTTATAACCTGTAGATGTTATAGCCTGCAGATGTTATAGCCTGCAGATGTTATAGTCTGTAGATGTTATAGCCTGTAGATGTTATAACCTGTAGATGTTATAGTCTGCAGATGTAGATGTTATAGCCTGTAGATGTTATAGTCTGTAGATGTTATAGTCTGTAGATGTTATAGTCTGTAGATGTTATAGCCTGTAGATGTTATAACCTGTAGATGTTATAGTCTGCAGATGTAGATGTTATAGCCTGTAGATGTTATAGTCTGTAGATGTTATAGTCTGTAGATGTTATAGTCTGTAGATGTTATAGCCTGCAGATGTTATAGTCTGTAGATGTTATAGCCTGTAGATGTTATAACCTGCAGATGTTATAGTCTGTAGATGTTATAGCCTGTAGATGTTATAGCCTGTAGATGTTATAGTCTGTAGATGTTATAGCCTGTAGATGTTATAGCCTGTAGATGTTATAGCCTGTAGATGTTATAACCTGTAGATGTTATAGTCTGTAGATGTTATAGCCTGTAGATGTTATAGTCTGTAGATGTTATAGTCTGTAGATGTTATAGTCTGCAGATGTTATAGTCTGTAGATGTTATAGTCTGTAGATGTTATAGTCTGCAGATGTTATAGCCTGTAGATGTTATAGTCTGTAGATGTTATAGTCTGCAGATGTTATAGCCTGTAGATGTTATAGTCTGTAGATGTTATAGTCTGTAGATGTTATAGTCTGTAGATGTTATAGTCTGTAGATGTTATAGTCTGTAGATGTTATAGCCTGTAGATGTTATTGCCTGTAGATGTTATAGTCTGTAGATGTTATAGTCTGTAGATGTTATAGTCTGTAGATGTTATAACCTGTAGATGTTATAGCCTGTAGATGTTATAGTCTGTAGATGTTATAGCCTGTAGATGTTATAGCCTGTAGATGTTATAGCCTGCAGATGTTATAGTCTGTAGATGTTATAGCCTGTAGATGTTATAGCCTGTAGATGTAGATGTTATAGTCTGTAGATGTTATAGTCTGTAGATGTTATAGCCTGTAGATGTTATAACCTGTAGATGTTATAGCCTGTAGATGTTATAGCCTGCAGATGTTATAGCCTGCAGATGTTATAGCCTGTAGATGTTATAGTCTGTAGATGTTATAGTCTGTAGATGTTATAGCCTGTAGATGTTATAGTCTGTAGATGTTATAGCCTGCAGATGTTATAGCCTGTAGATGTTATAGCCTGCAGATGTTATAACCTGCAGATGTTATAGCCTGCAGATGTTATAGCCAGGGGCGAAAATCTGATATCAACCTTGGAGGGGACAATTACATGAAATTTTCTCAGGAGCAATTCCTGAGGGGGACACCAAAAGTAGTGCTGTAACACATAGACTATGTTGTAATATGTTAAATGTATATTGAGGGACCATAATCACTACTACTGGATAATTGTTAGGTACAGTAGTTAACTGAAGGGTTGTCCCAACTTGTTTAAATCATTATAATAATAATAATAATAATAGTTATAGCAATGTTCCTTATCAGTGCAGTGTTCCTCTCTCTTGAAACGTTTGCAAGAGTTTGCGGTTCTATAAATTGTGGGTGTGGCTGATATGGTTTTGTGTCATCACTGAGGTAACTGGACGATGCTGTGCCACTGTCCCCTATACTGGTGCTGCTGGCAACAAGGGTGACACCTGGTCCTGCCGTGGCTGTGACACTGTCCTCTGAAGTCTCTCTCCTTGGCTCTTTCCCTTTCACCACCCTCACTGACTCAGTCTGTCTCCTAGAAAAGAAATAAGGTGTTTGCTGTACTCCTAACTACCGGTACCCAAAACTACACAATTAATCACAACAGCAATACCATTGCCTTAAACAAATCTTGGTTCAGTCACCAGTTTAAATTGAGAGTGGGGGTATTCATGGCATTTTCCAATTATGTCCCTATTTTACAAATCAAAAAAATTGAGAACCTTTCATAATGTTGCCAAACAAAGACTCAACAAACTTACCTGAGACTCCCTGTCTCTGCCAGTCTGTCCCTGCATATCTGTCCCCAACTCTGCTGTCTGTGTGCCATCTGTTGCCTGCTCTGCCTAATGACATCATTGTGAAATATTTCCATTAGCATTTCACTTCTTTCTTATGAACATTTTATCAACTGGTCTTTGAGATATTAGGCTACTAGAGTTCTTACTTTGCGTTTTGGTGTACTGAAAAATACTCTGATGTCCGTCTTTTTACTTTTTTCTGACATTTTTCTACCTGGCTGGCTGGCTGACCGGTCTAGCTGCACACAAACATTTACACAACACATGCTGCAACGTTTTGAAATTTTAACATAGTTTGTTTCATATTGGCAGGCTTCCAACAATAGCTGAATTTGCAAAGCTAGCGAGCACCAATTCCGTTTCTGTGGTGTTTGCTATAATCTTTGCTACCTGGTTAAAGGTGAAAAAAATAATAATAATCACTAGCGACAATTTAGCTTTTGCAACGAGACCATTAAATATATTTAAGACAATGGTATAAGAGAGTGTAGTTCTGTTCAGTTTGGACTTCAGTTTATCGCTAACCTTATCACAGGGACTTTGAAGCACTACAGCTGCATGCTAATCTTGGAATAAACTGACGATAGCAAATATTCCATCTTTGACGACGCCACATAAATGGAATAGGTACTAGCTAGCTTGATAGTTAATGTTTGCTTTAGTTTGCGCGCTAGCTCTGCAAATTCAGCTAGTGTGTGAACCCTGCAACATTAAAAAAATATATACATTGCTAAAGCGCGATTGACTGGATTAACCTCACGTCAGTTACGTACACTGAGTGCCTTTCTGACAGTAGATACGAGCCCTCTATTACCTTGCCAGCTAAAGAACTGGCAGTGGATCAAACCATTGTGAGGCAAAGGGCGGGGGGGTCGCAATCTTGTGAAATTTAAAAACGCGCTATTAAGTGTCTATAATCAGCACAAGTGCTTTCATTGCGTATTATTAATATTATTGAAATTACATAGTTATGTTTACAGTGATATATTGGGGGGGACAAATCATATTTTCCCCAGGATGGGGGGGTCGTGTCCCCCCTGTCCCCCCTGGGATTTCCGCCTATGGTTATAGCCTGTAGATGTTATAGCCTGTAGATGTTATAGTCTGCAGATGTTATAGTCTGTAGATGTTATAGCCTGTAGATGTTATAGTCTGTAGATGTTATAGCCTGCAGATGTTATAGTCTGTAGATGTTATAGTCTGCAGATGTTATAGTCTGTAGATGTTATAGCCTGTAGATGTTATAGTCTGTAGATGTTATAGCCTGCAGATGTTATAGTCTGTAGATGTTATAGTCTGTAGATGTTATAGTCTGTAGATGTTATAGCCTGTAGATGTTATAGCCTGTAGATGTTATAGTCTGTAGATGTTATAGCCTGCAGATGTTATAGTCTGTAGATGTTATAGTCTGTAGATGTTATAGCCTGTAGATGTTATAGTCTGTAGATGTTATAGTCTGTAGATGTTATAGTCTGTAGATGTTATAGTCTGTAGATGTTATAGTCTGTAGATGTTATAGCCTGTAGATGTTATAGCCTGTAGATGTTATAGTCTGCAGATGTTATAGCCTGTAGATGTTATAGTCTGTAGATGTTATAGTCTGTAGATGTTATAGTCTGTAGATGTTATAGTCTGTAGATGTTATAGTCTGTAGATGTTATAGCCTGTAGATGTTATAGTCTGTAGATGTTATAGCCTGTAGATGTTATAGTCTGTAGATATTATAGTCTGTAGATGTTATAGCCTGTAGATGTTATAGCCTGCAGATGTTATAGTCTGTAGATGTTATAGTCTGTAGATGTTATAGCCTGTAGATGTTATAGCCTGTAGATGTTATAACCTGTAGATGTTATAGTCTGCAGATGTAGATGTTATAGTCTGTAGATGTTATAGCCTGTAGATGTTATAGCCTGTAGATGTTATAGCCTGCAGATGTTATAGCCTGCAGATGTAGATGTTATAGTCTGTAGATGTTATAGTCTGTAGATGTTATAACCTGCAGATGTTATAGCCTGCAGATGTTATAACCTGCAGATGTTATAGCCTGCAGATGTTATAGCCTGTAGATGTTATAGCCTGTAGATGTTATAGCCTGTAGATGTTATAACCTGTAGATGTTATAGTCTGTAGATGTTATAGCCTGTAGATGTTATAACCTGTAGATGTTATAGTCTGTAGATGTTATAGCCTGCAGATGTTATAGCCTGCAGATGTTATAACCTGTAGATGTTATAGCCTGCAGATGTTATAGCCTGTAGATGTTATAACCTGTAGATGTTATAGCCTGCAGATGTTATAGCCTGCAGATGTTATAGCCTGCAGATGTTATAGCCTGTAGATGTTATAACCTGTAGATGTTATAGCCTGCAGATGTTATAGCCTGTAGATGTTATAGCCTGTAGATGTTATAGCCTGCAGATGTAGATGTTATAGCCTGTAGATGTAGATGTTATAGTCTGCATAGTTCTTACACTCCAAATTGAAAAGTTTGACACATCTTTGCACTGTAGCCATTCTAGCAGATGCTCTCCAGAGCAACGTACAAGGACTACATTCAACAAAGCAAGGTGAAACTATTTAAAAGCACAGCCATCTCATGTAAACCCTCGAAGTGGAGTGTCTGGGGTGAGGTTAACTTCTGAGTATAACGCAAACCAGCTCAAACTAATTCATTGTCAGGGGTAAGTAAGGACTTCTTTAAAATCTTTATTTCAACACAAAAACGAACATACAAACTTTCAACAAAGTACCCAAAACTGACACAATATGATATCCATATAAAATTGATGGTCTCCAATATAAAACAAAATGATATTGACACATACATTTCTTGGAGTGGGAAGTTGGCATGGTGATATAAACAAGAAGACATGTTGTTAAAATGGCTGACATGAGGGGGGAAGAAATCTAAAATACTAAAATGTTATTGGCATCATGGATGCATCTCAAATGGCACCCAATTCCTTAAATACACTACCGGTCAAAAGTTTTAGAACACCTACTCATTCAAGGGTTTTTCTTTATTTTTACTATTTTCTACAATGTAGAATAATATTGAAGACATCAAAACTATGAAATAACACATATGGTATCATGTAGTAACCAAAAAAGTGTAGTAACCAAATAAAAATACATTTTATATTTCAGATTCTTAGCCACCCTTTGCCTTGATGACAACTTTGTACACTCTTGGCATTCTCTCAACCAGCTTCATGAGATTGTCACCTGGAATGCATTTCAATGTGACAAGGTAGGGGTGGTATACAGAAGATAGCCCTATTTGGTAAAATACCAAGTCCATTTTATGGCAAGAAGAGCTCAAATAAGTAAAGAGAAATGACAGTCCATCATTACTTTAAGACATGAAGGTCAGTCAATACAGAACATTTAAAAAACGTTGAAAGTTTATTCAAGTGCAGTTGCAAAAACCATTAAGCGCTACGATGAAACTGGCTATACAGTTGAAATTTGTCCTTTGGTCTGGAGTCCAAATTGGAGATTTTTGGTTCCAGCCACCATGTCTTTGTGAGACACTGTGTGGGGGAACGGATGATCTGTGTATTTCCCACCGTGAAGCATGGAGGAGGAGGTGTTATGGTGTGGGGGTGCTTTGCTGGTGACACTGTCTGTGATTTATTTAGAATTCAAGGCACACTTAACCAGCATGGCTACCACAGCATTCTGCAGCGATACGCCATCTCATCTGGTTTGGGCTTAGTGGGACTATCATATGTTTTTCAACAGAACAATGACCCAACATGCCTCCAGGCTGTGTAAGGGCTATTTGACCAAGAAGGAAAGTGATGGAGTGCTGCATCAGATGACCTGGCCTCCACAATCCCCCGACCTCAAATTGAGATGGTTTGGCATGTCGGACCGCAGAGTGAAGAAAAAGCAGCCAACAAGTGCTCAGCATATGTGGGAAATCCTTCAAGACAGTTGGAACAGCATTCCAGGTGAAGCTGGTTGAGAGAATGCCAAGAGTGTGCAAAGCTGTCATCAAGGCAAAGGGTGGCTATTTAAAGATTCTCAAATATAAAATATATTTTGATTTGTTTAACACTTTTTTGGTTACTACATGATTCCATATGTGTTATTTCATAGTTTTGATGTCTTCACTATTATTCTACAATATTGTAGAAAATGGTAAAAAATATTGAAAAACCCTTGAATGAGTAGGTGTTCTAAAACTTTTGGCCATGGTAGTATATGGGCCACGGTAGCGTATGGGCCACGGTAGCGTATGGGCCACGGTAGCGTATGGGCCACGGTAGTGTATGGGCCACGGTAGCGTATGGGCCACGGTAGCGTATGGGCCACGGTAGCATATGGGCCACGGTAGCGTATGGGCCACGGTAGCGTATGGGCCGCGGTAGCGTATGGGCCGCGGTAGCGTATGGGCCGCGGTATTGTATGGGCCACGGTAGTGTATGGGCCACGGTAGCGTATGGGCCACGGTAGTGTATGGGCCACGGCGGCGTATGGGCCGCGGTAGCGTATGGGCCACGGTAGTATATGGGCCACGGTAGCGTATGGGCCACGGTAGCGTATGGGCCACGGTAGTGTATGGGCCACGGTAGTATATGGGCCGCGGTAGTGTATGGGCCACGGCGGCGTATGGGCCGCGGTAG
This sequence comes from Salvelinus alpinus, assembly GCF_045679555.1. Taxonomy (NCBI): domain Eukaryota; kingdom Metazoa; phylum Chordata; class Actinopteri; order Salmoniformes; family Salmonidae; genus Salvelinus; species Salvelinus alpinus. The sequence goes on along the minus strand of NC_092093.1, from coordinate 9,532,488 downwards.
TGTATGGGCCATGGTAGTGTATGGGCCACGGTAGTATATGGGCCACGGCAGCGTATGGGCCACGGCAGCGTATGGGCCACGGTAGTGTATGGGCCATGGCGGCGTATGGGCCGCGGTAGTGTATGGGCCGTGGTAGTATATGGGCCGTGGTAGTATATGGGCCGTGGTAGTATATGGGCCGTGGTAGTATATGGGCCACGGTAGTGTATGGGCCACGGTAGCGTATGGGCCGTGGTAGCGTATGGGCCGTGGTAGTATATGGGCCACGGTAGTGTATGGGCCACGGTAGCGTATGGGCCGTGGTAGCGTATGGGCCGTGGTAGTATATGGGCCACGGTAGTGTATGGGCCACGGTAGCGTATGGGCCGTGGTAGCGTATGGGCCACGGTAGTGTATGGGCCATGGTAGTATATGGGCCGCGGTAGTGTATGGGCCACGGTAGTGTATGGGCCACGGCGGTGTATGGGCCGCGGTAGCGTATGGGCCACGGTAGCGTATGGGCCGTGGTAGCGTATGGGCCACGGTAGCGTATGGGCCACGGTAGTGTATGGGCCACGGTAGTGTATGGGCCACGGCGGTGTATGGGCCGCGGTAGCGTATGGGCCACGGTAGTATATGGGCCACGGTAGCGTATGGGCCACGGTAGCGTATGGGCCACGGTAGTGTATGGGCCATGGTAGTATATGGGCCGCGGTAGTGTATGGGCCACGGCGGCGTATGGGCCGCGGTAGTGTATGGGCCAAGGTAGTGTATGGGCCACGGTAGTATATGGGCCACGGCAGCGTATGGGCCACGGCAGCGTATGGGCCACGGTAGTGTATGGGCCATGGCGGCGTATGGGCCGCGGTAGTGTATGGGCCATGGTAGTGTATGGGCCATGGTAGTGTATGGGCCACGGTAGCGCATGGGCCACGGTAGCGTATGGCCAACGGTAGCGTATGGGCCATGGTAGTGTATGGGCCACGGCAGCGTATTGGCCATGGTAGTGTATGGGCCATGGTAGTGTATGGGCCACGGCAGCGTATGGGCCGCAGTAGAGCACTAAACAAGGAATAGGATGCCATTTGGGAAGTAGCCCATACATTTACTTTACTTCATGATTGTCTGTGGAGAAACAATATAAAAAAAATAAAAAAGCACAAAACAAAATAATAAAATTGCTTGTAAGACATTTCCTGTCGTGACACTGTAATTCGTTTTTGCATTAAATACTTATTATATATATAGAGAGATTTAACATCTTCAGGTCTTCTGCCACTATATTTCAGGATTGTATTTCAGGCTATAGGTTTCCTTCAGGGTTCTTCAAATCTATCCAATAGTCCTATAAGAAATCTATATGAAATATACAGTATATTACCTGTGTTCAGTGCAATCTATTAACATATTGTTGACATGGAAGAACCTGAATCATTTTATAAATCATTTGGAGTTTTACATGAAAAGTTTGGAATGATATACAAAGTCGAAGGGAAGCCTATAAAACAAGTTGACATTTACTAATACATAAAATAAATATGTTCAAAAACTGATGCATCATGGGGAATGTGAGGTATCCTACACACCAGTTGAATGATAGCTATGCACTATTGACTGAAACGTGGTGGTAGAGCTACGAGGTATGAATTTTGTGTATTTTTTTGTTTTATTTTACTAGGCAAGTCAGTTAAGAACAAATTCTTATTTTTCAATGACGGCCTAGGAACAGTGGGTTAACTGCCTTGTTCAGGGGCAGAACGACAGATTTGTACCTTGTCAGCTTACAACCCTTTCAGTTACTGGTCCAACGCTCTAACCACTAGGCTACGCTGCCGCCCCTGTATGTTGTGTATGTTCCTGACCATGTAAGTGTGAATGGATTGTGTCTATGTGAATACAGAGCCATCAGAAAGTATTCACACCCCTTGACTTTTCCCACATTTTGGTTGTTACAGCCTGAATTTAAAATGGATTCCATTTAGATTTTGTGTCACTGGCTTACACACAATACCCCAGAATGTTTTATTTAACTAGGCAAGTCAGTTAAGAACAAATACTTATTTTACAATGACGGCCTACACCGGCCAAACCCAGACGACGCTGGGCCAATTGTGCACCGCCCTATGGGACTCCCAATCACGGCCGGTTGTGATACAGCCTGGAATGGAACCAGGGTCTGTAGTGACGCCTCTAGCACTGAGACACAGTGCACTTAGACTGTTGCGCTACTCGGGAGCCCACTGGTTCATAATGTCAAAGTGGAATTACGACTCCATTTTGTTGATTCCAGCCTACAAACAAAAACTCAAACAACAAGCTCCCGCGCTCAGGTCTGTTCAACGCTGGTCCGACCAATCTGAATCCACGCTTCAAGACTGCTTCGATCACGCAGATTGGAATATGTTCCGCATCGCGTCCAACAACAATATTGACGAATATGCTGATTCGGTGAGCGAGTTCATTAGGAAGTGCATTGACGATGTCGTACCCACAGCAACGATAAAAACATTCCCAAACCAGAAACCGTGGATTGACGGCAGCATTCGCGTGAAACTGAAAGCGCGAACCACTGCTTTTAACCAGGGCAAGGTGACCGGAAGCATGACCGAATACAAACAGTGTAGCTATTCTCTCCGCAAGGCAATCAAACAGGCCAAGTCTCAGTACAGAGACAAAATCGAGTCGAAATTCAACAGCTCAGACACAAGAGGTATGTGGCAGGGTCTACAGTCAATCACGGATTACAAAAAGAAAACCAGCCCCGTCGAGGACCAGGATGTCTTGCTCCCAGACAGGCTAAACAACTTTTTTGCCCGCTTTGAGGACAATACAGTGCCACTGACACGGCCCCCTACCAAAACCTGCGGGCTCTCCTTCACTGCAGCCGAGGTGAGTAAAACATTTAAACGTGTTAACCCTCGCAAGGCTGCAGGCCCAGACGGCATTCCCAGCCGCGTCCTCAGAGCATGCGCAGACCAGCTGGCTGGTGTGTTTACGGACATATTCAATCAATCCTTATCCCAGTCTGCTGTTCCCACATGCTTCAAGAGGGCCACCATTGTTCCTGTTCCCAAGAAAGCTAAGGTAACTGAGCTAAACGACTACCGCCCCGTAGCACTCACTTCCGTCATCATGAAGTGCTTTGAGAGACTAGTCAAGGACCATATCACCTCCACCCTACCGGACACCCTAGACCCACTCCAATTTGCTTACCGACCCAATAGGTCCACAGACGACGCAATCGCAACCACACTGCACACTGCCCTAACCCATCTGGACAAGAGGAATACCCATGTGAGAATGCTGTTCATCGATTACAGCTCAGCATTTAACACCATAGTACCCTCCAAACTCGTCATCAAGCTCGAGACCCTGGGTCTCGACCCCGCCCTGTGCAACTGGGTCCTGGACTTCCTGACGGGCCGCCCCCAGGTGGTGAGGGTAGGTAACAACATCTCCACCCCGCTGATCCTCAACACTGGGGCCCCACAAGGGTGCGTTCTGAGCCCTCTCCTGTACTCCCTGTTCACCCACGACTGCGTGGCCATGCACGCCTCCAACTCAATCATCAAGTTTGCGGATGACACTACAGTGGTAGGCTTGATCACCAACAACGACGAGACGGCCTACAGGGAGGAGGTGAGGGCCCTCGGAGTGTGGTGTCAGGAAAATAACCTCATACTCAACGTCAACAAAACAAAGGAGATGATTGTGGACTTCAGGAAACAGCAGAGGGACCACCCCCCTATCCACATCGACGGGTCAGTAGTGGAGAAGGTGGAAAGTTTTAAGTTCCTCGGTGTACACATCACGGACAAACTGAACTGGTCCACCCACACAGACAGCGTTGTGAAGAAGGCGCAGCAGCGCCTCTTCAACCTCAGGAGGCTGAAGAAATTCGGCTTGTCACCAAAAGCACTCACAAACTTCTACAGATGCACAATCGAGAGCATCCTGTCGGGCTGTATCACCGCCTGGTACGGCAACTGCTCCGCCCACAACCGTAAGGCTTTCCAGAGGGTAGTGAGGTCTGCAGAACGCATCACCAGGGGCAAACTACCTGCCCTCCAGGACACCTACACCACCCGATGTCACAGGAAGGCCATAAAGATCATCAAGGACAACAACCACCCAAGCCACTGCCTGTTCACCCCGCTATCATCCAGAAGGCGAGGTCAGTACAGGTGCATCAAAGCAGGGACCGAGAGACTGAAAAACAGCTTCTATCTCAAGGCCATCAGACTGTTAAACAGCCACCACTAACATTTAGCGGCCGCTGCCAACATACTGACTCAACTCCAGCCACTTTAAAAATGGGAATTGATGGAAATTATGTAAAAATGTACCACTAGCCACTTTAAGCAATGCCACTTAATACAATGTTTACATACCCTACATTACCCATCTCATATGTATATATACTGTACTCTATATCATCTACTGCATCTTGCCATCTTTATGCAATACATGTACCACTAGCCACTTTAAACTATGCCACTTTATGTTTACATACCCTACAGTACTCATCTCATATGTATATACCGTACTCTATACCATCTACTGCATCTGCCATGCCGTTCTGTACCACCACTCATCCATATATCTTTATGTACATATTCTTTATCCCTTACACTTGTGTGTGTGTGTAAGGTAGTAGTGTGGAATTGTTAGGTTAGATTACTGTTGGTTATTACTGCATTGTCGGAACTAGAAGCACAAGCATTTCGCTACACTCGCATTAACATCTGCTAACCATGTGTATGTGACTAATAAAATTTGATTTGATTTGAATTATGTTTTTAGATATTTCGACAAATCAATAAAAAATGAAACGCTGAAATATCTTGAGTATATAAGTATTCAACCCTTTTGTTATGGTAAGCCTAAATAAGTTCAGGAGTAAAATTTTGCTTAACAAGTGACATAATAAGTTGCATGGACTCACTCTGTGTGCAATAATATTGTTTAACATGAATTTTTAATGACTACCTCATACTCCACATGTACAGATAATTGTAAGACCCCTCATTCGAGCAGTGAATTTAAAACACAGATTCAACCACAAAGACCAGGGAGGTTTTCCAATGCCTCGCAAAGAAGGACACTTATTGGTAATTACACTTTGAATGGTGTATCATTACAGCCTGTCACTACAAAGATACAGGCGTCTTTCATTACTCAGTTTCTTACCTTAACTCTGTTGCCGGAGAGGAAGAAAACCGCTCAGGGATTTCACCATGAGGCCATTGGTGACCTTAAAACAGCTACAGAGTTTAATGGCTGTGATAGGAGAAAACTGTGGATGGATAAACAACAGTGTAGTCACTCCATAATACTAACCTCACTGACAGATGGAAAAGAAGGAAGCCTGTACAGAATATAAATATTCCAAAACATGCATCCTGTTTGCAACAAGGCACTAAAGTAATACTGCAAAAAAATGTGGCAAAGAAATTAACTTTATGTATTGAATACAAAGCTTTATGTTTGGGGCAAATCCAACACAACACATCACTGAGTACCATTTTCAAGCATAGTGGTGGCTGCATCCTGTTATGGGTATGCTTGTCATCAGCAAGAACTAGGGAGTTTTTTTAGGATAAAAAGAAATGGCAAAATCCAAGAGGAAAACCTGGTTCAGTCTTCTTTTTCAGCAGGACTATAAACCTAAAACACAAGGCCAAATATACACTGGAGTTGCATACCAAAACGACATTGAATGTTCCCGTGTGGCTTAGTTACAGTTTTGACTTAAATCGTCTTGAAAATGTATGGCAAAACTTGAAAATGGTTGTCTAGCAATGATCACCAACCAACTTTAGAGCTTGAATTTTTTTCTTCTATAATGTGCAAATATTGTACAATCCATGTGTGTAAAGCTCTTAAGAGACTTACCCAGAAAGACTCTGTAATCGCTGCCAAAGGTGATTCTAACATGTATTGATTTAAGGGGTTGAATACTTGTGTAATCAAGATTATCTTTTTGCTTCTATTTTTCATTTTTTTACACAAATGTTAGATTTTTTTTCTTCCACTTTTAAATTAAAGAGTAATTTGTGTAGATCGTTGACAAAAAAAAAAAAGACAATTCAATTAAATTGGGGAAAGTCCAGGGGTCCATGTTTCTCTCTATGGTCTATGTATAAAGCCCTTTACCAGTTTCCTACATCGATCTACAAAATATCACTGAACAGCATGTAAACTCTCTTGTATGGTAACACATTAACAGAGAGCGCAACATAATCTACCAGAACTGGGGAAATGGAGTGGGATTACCACCATATTGTGTTGCTTCTTTTTTACAAACAAAAGCATCCATCCAACAGTCACAATAACCAGAAATGTATAAATAAGACCCGTTTTAAATGAATAACGGTTTAGATCATTGTCATGAGGTACTTTTATGTATCCTAGTAACCACAAACCTGGCAAAGATCCAACTGAAATTAAATAATGGCTGCAATGAATTAAAGGATGCTTGATAAGTCCTGTGAGTAACGCTATTTCAAATATGCAAATATGTCTTGGTGCAATATGAAAGAACGTCACTGTGAAATCTTAACAAAGCGAGGACTGGAAACTGAAATTTAAACAAACAGACATAAATTCTCCTTGTTTCCGGTACATAATGCATTTTTGACCTCAGCACAAACATCTCTAGCGAGCTAACAGTCAGAAGAGACTACATGGTAGAACAGCATAGTGTCAAACACTGTGTAGCAAAGATTACTATTTGACGATTTTCTTTGTGGTTTTTATAATCCACATCACGACATTGTTTCAACTTCAGAGGTAGAGGATAGTCCTTAAGATAGAAACTGAACGAGATGAGACTGAATATGCACCCTGAGCCTGTAAATCCATTGTGTGTGTGTGTGTGTGTGTGTGTGTGTGTGTGTGTGTGTGTGTGTGTGTGTGTGTGTGTGTGTGTGTGTGTGTGTGTGTGTGTGTGTGTGTGTGTGTGTGTGTGTGTGTGTGTGTGTGTGTGTGTGTGTGTGTGTGTGAGACGCTATGGCTCTTCATAGGCTGATGCCTTGTCCTTCAACAGATCCAAACACATGTGACAGCTCCAGCTCCCTAGAGAGAGAGACAGAGAGAGAGAGAGAGAGAGAGACAGGTGATCTTGTTGGTGTGGATTGTGTTATTTTCAGAGCTTCTAAGTGATGTGCTGTACCTCTGTGTAATGTCTGAAGTTTAAAAACATTGTTCAGGATCTCTCTGTTTCACAAGCCACACTCAAAGTCTCACGGTACACACGTAAGTCAAAAGAGATTATCACTGAGCCGCCATGTGTGCTCTGTGGTACGGCCTTACCTTCAGGTCTTTATCATGTAAACTATAACATTCAGTGGTCTTACCTTCGGGAGGCTTGGTCAGTAACTCTATGTAACTCTGTAATATCTAGACCGTAGAGGTTAAAGGTGGAATCCGCAGCAGGGGAAACAGCGCCACTGTCTGCCCCATGGCCGTGGTTATTTTTTATTTGGTTGATGAAGCGGAAGTGAAAAGCGTCGCCCCAATGTGGTAAAAATATATTCTGCTGTTTTATCAAACGTGTAATGATGTCAGAGTGAAAACATTAACTGTGTTTGTTGTTGGCAGTAACTTCTTTCCCGTAGTGATATTGCAAACGGACGTGGCAGTTTCACCATTAAGGATTCCAGTTTTAATTTAATTGAATTCATTTAACCCTTATTTAACCAGGTAAGTTGACTGAGAACACGTTCTCATTTACAGCAACGACCTGGGGAATAGTTACAGGGTAGAGGAGGGGGGACGAACGAGCCAATTGTAAGCTTTAAGAGCTCTGTGTAGTAAGTACTCTGAGTTATCATACCCTAGGAGGGTGTCTATTATTTATATATTATACAGTATAACTCAGTGGACTATACTATATACAGTATAACTCAGTGGTCTATACTATATACAGTATAACTCAGTGGACTATACTATATACAGTATAACTCAGTGGACTATACTATATACAGTATAACTCAGTGGTCTATACTATATATATATATATATATATATATATTTTTTTTTTTAAATCTTTATTTTAACAGGGAAAACAGACTGAGACCTGGATCTCTTTTACGGCTGTGCCCTGTGTAAACATGTTGACATGTACAGTTTTAGACATACAGACAAGAACATTTCAAAACATACACAATTCAACAGAAACAATCACAGACAACATCATATTGATCCTCCATAAGCATTTTAAAATGGGCAAGGGACACCAGTGTCTAACTTAAGTTGGATCTGCAGTTTGTTCCATGAATAAGGTGCAAAGGAACTGAAGGCAGTCCTACCCAACTCTGTGGAGACCGCAGGAGTCTCTAATGTAATCCACATCTGTGATCTGGTTTTAAAATTAGTACATCTTGTGGAAATTAATGATGATATATATGGAGGTAGTTTTAAAAGAAGTGCTTTATAAATAAACAAGAGAGCATGTTGCTCTCGCCTCACAGATAGAGAGACCCAACCCACATGTTGATATAGGATACAGTGATGAGTTCTGTAACTATCACCCGTGATAAATCTGAGTGCACAATGGTAAATAGCATCCAATGGTTTTAATGTGTTTGCCGATGCATGCATATAGATAATATCACCATAATCTAAAACGGACATAAAAGTAGCCTGCACAATTTTTTTCCTATTTACAGAGGACAGACAAGCCCTGTTTCTGTAAAGGAATCCTATCTTGAATTTGAGCTTTTTTCCCAATTCAGTAACATGTTTTTTAAAAGAAAGCCTATCATCTAACCATACCCCTAAGTATTTATATGCAGAGACCTTATTGATTTGAGTACCATCCAAGCTAGTGATTACAAACGTGTTTCTAACTGAGAGTTTAGACCTAGAAAAAAACATGACATTTGTTTTCTTAGCGTTTAAAACAAGTTTAAGCTGTAAAAGAGACCCCTGTAGTATCCTAAAATCAGACTCCAACTGCATTAAAGCTTGGTCCGCTGTTGGAGCAATAGAGTACATCACTGTGTCATCTGCATATAAATGGAATTTACAATATCTGACATCATCACCAATGTTGTTTATATAAAGTGAGAACAATAGTGGGCCAATTATTGAACCCTGAGGGACCCCTTTAAGTAACTGTAAGGGGTCAGACTTGACCCCATCGACCATGACGGCTTGAGTTCTATCTTTAAGATAGTCATAAAACCATCGGCAGGCATCAGTGCCCAGTCCTATAGATGACAGCTTACTCAACAGGATAGCATGGTCTACAGTGTCAAAAGCTTTTGACAAATCTACAAACAACGCAGCACAGTGCTTTCTATCGTCTAAGGCATTTGCAATATCATTTACAACAAGCATAGTGGCCGATGTGGTACTGTGTTTAGATCTAAAACCAGATTGATTGGTACTAAGAATACAGTATAACTCAGTGGACTATACTATATACAGTATAACTCAGTGGTCTATACTATATGCAGTATAACTCAGTGGACTATACTATATACAGTATAACTCAGTGGACTATACTATATACAGTATAACTCAGTCTTACCCTCAGGAGGTTTGGTCATGGGGGGCTTCAGACAGTACATGTGGTATCCTCTGTCACAGTCGTCACAGAACAACAGCTGGTCCTACAGACACAGAGATAACGTCACAATGTTAACTCACTTCTCAAGACAGTAGTAACTGACACAACGTGGTAACTGAGACAACGTGGTAACTGAGACAACGTGGTAACTGAGACAACGTGGTAACTGGTAACTGACACAACGTGGTAACTGAGACAACGTGGTAACTGAGACAACGTGGTAACTGGTAACTGGTAACTGACACAACGTGGTAACTGAGACAACGTGGTAACTGACACAACGTGGTAACTGAGACAACGTGGTAACTGAGACAACGTGGTAACTGAGACAACGTGGTAACTGAGACAACGTGGTAACTGGTAACTGGTAACTGAGACAACGTGGTAACTGAGACAACGTGGTAACTGAGACAACGCGGTAACTGAGACAACGTGGTAACTGAGACAACGTGCTAACTGAGACAACGTGGTAACTGGTAACTGAGACAACGTGGTAACTGAGACAACGTGGTAACTGAGACAACGTGCTAACTGAGACAACGTGGTAACTGAGACAACGTGCTAACTGAGACAACGCGGTAACTGAGACAACGTGGTAACTGAGACAACGTGCTAACTGAGACAACGCGGTAACTGAGACAACGTGGTAACTGAGACAACACGGTAACTGAGACAACGTGGTAACTGAGACAACACGGTAACTGAGACAACGTGGTAACTGAGACAACACGGTAACTGAGACAACGTGGTAACTGAGACAACGTGGTAACTGAGACAACGTGGTAACTGAGACAACGCGGCAACTGAGACAACGTGGTAACTGAGACAACGCGGCAACTGAGACAACGCGGTAACTGAGACAACACGGTAACTGAGACAACGTAGTAACTGAGACAACGTGGTAACTGAGACAACGTGGTAACTGAGACAACGCGGCAACTGAGACAACGTGGTAACTGAGACAACGCGGCAACTGAGACAACGCGGTAACTGAGACAACACGGTAACTGAGACAACGCGGTAACTGAGACAACGTGGTAACTGAGACAACGTGGTAACTGAGACAACGTGGTAACTGAGACAATGTGGTAACTAAGACAACGTGGTAACTGAGACAACGCGGTAACTAAGACAATGCGGTAACTGAGACAACGTGGTAACTAAGACAACGTGGTAACTGAGACAACGCGGTAACTGAGACAACGTGGTAACTGAGACAACGCGGTAACTGGTAACTGAGACAACGTGGTAACTGAGACAACGCGGTAACTGAGACAACGCGGTAACTGAGACAACGCGGTTATTGAGACAAAGCGGGAACTGAGACAACGCGGTAACTGAGACAACGTGGTAACTGAGACAACGTGGTAACTGAGACAACGTGGTAACTGAGACAATGCGGTAACTGAGACAACGCGGTTATTGAGACAAAGCGGGAACTGAGACAACGTGGTAACTGAGACAACGTGGTAACTGAGACAACGTGGTAACTGAGACAACGTGGTAACTGAGACAATGCGGTAACTGAGACAATGCGGTAACTGAGACAACGCGGTAACTGAGACAACGCGGTAACTGAGACAACGTGGTAACTGAGACAACGTGGTAACTGAGACAACGCGGTAACTAAGACAACGTGGTAACTGAGACAACGTGGTAACTGAGACAACGTGGTAACTGAGACAATGCCACATCACTGACAAAATACAACTGACATAATGTTAAATCCTTTCCACTGTGAATTTACAGAAATGCCTTTCAAGACAATGGTAGCCCACTGAGCTAAAGCCTACAGGCTAGGTAGTTGTAGGAGATAGTCTAAAGGAATCTTCTGGGGCCAGATGAAAGAGTTTCAGAATACAGGCCACGGTCTAGAAACACTTATTCAAAGCCCTTACGTCGTTCTCGGAGGTGCCGCAGAGACTGCAGGACTTGCACTCGATGCACTGCCACTGGTAGGTCTTCACCGCCGTCATCATGTTGTCTGTGAACTGCAGACAGGTAGGGTGGCCTGGGGAGGGAGGGAGGGAGGGAGGGAGGGAGGGAGGGAGGGAGGGAGGGAGGGAGGGAGGGAGGGAGGGAGGGAGGGAGGGAGGACGCCTCATTTACATCGCAACTCAACACAGAAAGACAACATCTGCGATTGTTTTTATAAACTCCAATAACGGTGAATAAACTAGATACTGTAGATGTTAAATGAATAAAACAGGTATCCAGTTGCTGCCTGTCTCCTCAGAGATAGGTAGGTCATTCATAAATCATGACAAGTTGTGGCTAAAGTCACACTATAGTAAAAAGGACCATGGTTAACTGTACAACCAGGTTTCTGCTGACTGAGATACAGCAGACTTGTGACTTGTCCTACATTTTGTGTGTTTTACTGTGTTCCTCCCGGGTGGCGCAGTGGTCTAGGGCACTGCATCGCAGTGCTAGCTGCGCCACCAGAGTCTCTGGGTTCGCGCCCAGCCTCTGTCGCAGCCGGCCGCAACCGGGAGATCCGTGGGGCGACGCACAATTGGCATAGCGTCGTCCGGGTTAGGGAGGGTTTGGCCGGTAGGGAGGGTTTGGCCGGTAGGGATATCCTTGTCTCAGTATGTATAAAAAAAAATACAAAAAAATAAAAAATAAAAAAATGTCATAAAAATGTATGCACTCTACTGTAAGTCGCTCTGGATAAGAGCGTCTGCTAAATGACTAAAATGTAATGTAAATGTAATTTTCCATAGTGGTGTTGTCAGTAACAATAACAAACGTTACCCATTCATAGTTCTCATCAGAGTGTCAATGGGATGTCAATGGGATGTCAATGGGATGTCAATGGGATGTCAATGACTGTCAATGGGATGTCAATGAGATGTCAATGGGATGTCAATGGGATGTCAATGAGATGTCAATGGGATGTCAATGGGATGTCAATGATGTCAATTTCAGACCTATCTAACGAGACTTTGTGTCCTCACTGTTCGCTACCGGACAGAGAAAATACAGTGGGATACAGCATTGGTGTACTGCTATTTTGTGATTTAATTATCTCTCACTAATATTACTAGACTGAACTCATCCTTGGGAATAATACATTGTGAAATATTAGAAGAATATATTTACAGTTTAAGTTATAAAGTGTGGGTCATCTCTAGTCATGAAGGACGCTGCTTGGCCTTCCTACAGTACGCACAGCTCTGCTGAACCAGAGACACGCAGTAGTGCAGTCTACAGTACGTACAGCTCTGCTGAACCAGAGACACGCAGTAGTGCAGTCTGTAGTACAGTCTACAGTACAGTCTATAGTACAGTCTATAGTACAGTCTACAGTACAGTCTATAGTACAGTCTATAGTACAGTCTATAGTACAGTCTATAGTACAGTCTACAGTACAGTCTATAGTGCAGTTTATAGTACAGTCTATAGTACAGTCTACAGTACAGTCTATAGTACAGTCTGTAGAGCAGTCTGTAGTACAGTCTACAGTACAGTCTATAGTACAGTCTGTAGAGCAGTCTGTAGTACAGTCTACAGTACAGTCTATAGTACAGTCTGTAGAGCAGTCTGTAGTACAGTCTACAGTACAGTCTATAGTATAGTCTATAGTGCAGTCTGTAGTGCAGTCTGTAGTACAGTCTATAGTGCAGTCTATAGTGCAGTCTATAGCGCAGTCTATAGTGCAGTCTACTCACCGGAGCGGCCGCAGTCAGAGCAGGACACCAGCTCCTCAGCCTGGCCAGTCTTCCTGTTGGAGTCAGAGTCTCCCAGACAGAAGTCACAGTAGTCGTTAGGGATGATGGAGCCGTCTGCCGCCCTCTGAGCTGTGGAGGGAGAAGACAGGTGTGAGAGAAGAAGTCGCCTGGACTTGATAATGACACCAGGTGCCAGTCTGTTTCTTCTCCTTGACTTGATAATGACACCAGGTGCCAGTCTGTTTCTTCTCCTGGACTTGATAATGACACCAGGTGCCAGTCTGTTTCTTCTCCTGGACTTGATAATGACACCAGGTGCCAGTCTGTTTCTTCTCATTGACTTGATAATGACACCAGGTGCCAGTCTGTTTCTTCTCCTTGACTTGATAATGACACCAGGTGCCAGTCTGTTTCTTCTCATTGACTTGATAATGACACCAGGTGCCAGTCTGTTTCTTCTCCTTGACTTAATAATGACACCGGGTGCCAGTCTGTTTCTTCTCATTGACTTGATAATGTCACCAGGTGCCAGTCTCTTTCTTCTCCTTGACTTGATAATGTCACCAGGTGCCAGTCTGTTTCTTCTCCTTGACTTGATAATGACACCAGGTGCCAGTCTGTTTCTTCTCCTTGACTTAATAATGACACCAGGTGCCAGTCTGTTTCTTCTCATTGACTTGATAATGTCACCAGGTGCCAGTCTGTTTCTTCTCCTTGACTTGATAATGTCACCAGGTGCCAGTCTGTTTCTTCTCCTTGACTTGATAATGACATTAACGGAGTTGGCAAGAACGTAAATGGAGATGAGACGCTTGAGGAGAAGTCCTAAAGATGCTATTTGAGGCGGCATCTCAAAAGCTACAGTGTTAATCATTACCCATAATGCAGTTCTATTGTGATGCTGACTGTGTCGTTCAGTTTAGTCCACAGAGGACTAGCAACACATATACAGTAAGCTGTAAGAGCTGTTATAAGATGGTTTCATCACCAACCTTTATAACCCTGTACTACTACTAGTTTAAAACCCAGATCACACAGTCGTCTCTTACGTTTGTGGTTGTCGGGGTCTGGGTCTGGTCGGTGTGGTGGTGGGGACGGTGGCATCTCTTCCTCCCTCTCCTCCCTCTCCTCTCCCTCCTCCTCCGCCAGGTGTGTGTGTGCGTAGTGGTAGCTCAGACCTGGGCGGTTCTTATAGCGCTTCCCACAGACTGTAGAACCACAGAACACAGAAGCATTAGAATACATTAGAACCACAGAGCACAGAAGCATTAGAATACATTAGAACCACAGAACACAGAAGCATTAGAATACATTAGAACCACAGAACACAGAAGCATTAGAATACATTAGAACCACAGAACACAGAAGCATTAGAATACATTAGAACCACAGAACACAGAAGCATTAGAATACATTAGAACCACAGAACACAGAAGCATTAGAATATATTAGAACCACAGAACACAGAAGCATTAGAATACATTAGTACCACAGAACACGGAAGCATTAGAATACATTAGAACCACAGAAACATGAGAAAATGTTTTAAACCAGAGAGAAAAGCTGAGGTTCTAACTGACCGAGTCCAATAACGAACTCTCTGTTTCTGTTCCAAAACGTTTTGCTACTGTGTGCACTACTGAACACGCCCCAGCTCTCAAGGCAAAGGACCAACCGTTGACACAGTACTAAATGGTTTGTTGAGCAGGGAATTTTCTTCCAAAAGACATCTGAAGGCATTGAGATGTCTGATTGTCTAACTAACAACAACACTAGAGAAGTCATTTAGCTGCACATTCCTGCTAGGATAGTAGCCTATGATCACTTCTATTAATAAAGTCTCTATGAATGTCGTCCCTGGGAAGAGACACAGCCTTAGTACTCCAACACATTCTGTAGCCATCGTAAAAGAAACGACGTGGACACTCTAAAAACCCTCTGTTTAGAATGTAACATCGCAGTGACAGCAGGTTAGGTTTGTTTGGTAACATCGCAGTGACAGCAGGTTAGGTTTGTTTGGTAACATCGCAGTGACAGCAGGTTAGGTTTGTTTGGTAACATCGCAGTGACAGCAGGTTAGGTTTGTTTGGTAACATCGCAGTGACAGCAGGTTAGGTTTGTTTGGTAACATCGCAGTGACAGCAGGTTAGGTTTGTTTGGTAACATCGCAGTGACAGCAGGTTAGGTTTGTTTGGTAACGTCGCAGTGACAGCAGGTTAGGTTTGTTTGGTAACGTCGCAGTGACAGCAGGTTAGGTTTGTTTGGTAACGTCGCAGTGACAGCAGGTTAGGTTTGTTTGGTAACATCGCAGTGACAGCAGGTTAGGTTTGTTTGGTAACATCGCAGTGACAGCAGGTTAGGTTTGTTTGGTAACATCGCAGTGACAGCAGGTTAGGTTTGTTTGGTAACATCGCAGTGACAGCAGGTTAGGTTTGTTTGGTAACATCGCAGTGACAGCAGGTTAGGTTTGTTTGGTAACATCGCAGTGACAGCAGGTTAGGTTTGTTTGGTAACATCGCAGTGACAGCAGGTTAGGTTTGTTTGGTAACATCGCAGTGACAGCAGGTTAGGTTTGTTTGGTAACATCGCAGTGACAGCAGGTTAGGTTTGTTTGGTAACATCGCAGTGACAGCAGGTTAGGTTTGTTTGGTAACATCGCAGTGACAGCAGGTTAGGTTTGTTTGGTAACATCGCAGTGACAGCCAGTTAGGTTTGTTTGGTAACATCGCAGTGACATCAGGTTAGGTTTGTTTGGTAACATCGCAGTGACAGCAGGTTAGGTTTGTTTGGTAACATCGCAGTGACAGCAGGTTAGGTTTGTTTGGTAACATCGCAGTGACAGCAGGTTAGGTTTGTTTGGTAACATCGCAGTGACAGCAGGTTAGGTTTGTTTGGTAACATCGCAGTGACAGCAGGTTAGGTTGTCTGCGATACCCAGAAACCCGCAGTGACAACATTGTTACAACGCTACAGAAACATACGTTAGCTCAGCTGATGCTCAAAGATCATTCTTCCCCGGCAACTTGATAACAAACCAGCGGATAACTGTAGAGTTCTGTTAGTGCCATGCAAGCTTGCTTTGGTCTTGGAAATTAAGAATCAATGCTTATGCAAATACAAAGCACAATAGCGATAAATATTGGTTTAGCTCAAACGTAGCATGGAAGCCAGACGCCTTTATGCTTTAGCCAATCCTATTGTTAGTAGAAAGAAAAACAAAAAGCCAAGCAGGGTCGCATTCAGGACGGTGCAACATAGAAATCGACTGTATAGAGCTGACATTATTCCCTATTCTATATGACTTAGATTCATGTCTGTTCTACTAAATATACGTCCTGTAACGTTGTACCCATCTGAACGCGACCCAGGCTAGCTCAACCCAACCCCAGCAGCAGCCCCAGCAGCAGCCCCAGTAGCAGCCCAGGTAGCAGCCCCAGTAGCAGCCCCAGTAGCAGCCCCAGTAGCAGCCCAGGTAGCAGCCCCAGTAGCAGCAGCCCCAGTAGCAGCCCAGGTAGCAGCCCCAGTAGCAGCAGCCCCAGTAGCAGCCCCAGTAGCAGCCCCAGCAGCAGCTCCAGCTCCAGCAGCACCCCCAACAGCAGCCCCAGAATCAGCAGCCCCAGTAGCAGCAGCCCCAGTATCATCCCCAGCATCAGCCTCAGTAGCAGCCCCAGTAGCAGCCCCAGTAGCAGCACCAGCCCCAGTAGCAGCACCAGTAGCACCCCCACATCAGCCCCAGTAGCAGCCCCAGTAGCAGCACCAGCCCCAGTAGCAGCCCCAGTAGCAGCCCCAGTAGCACCCCCACATCAGCCCCAGTAGCAGCCCCAGTAGCAGCACCAGCCCCAGTAGCAGCCCCAGTAGCAGCACCAGCCCCAGTAGCAGCCCCAGTAGCACCCCCACATCAGCCCCAGTAGCAGCCCCAGTAGCAGCACCAGCCCCAGTAGCAGCCCCAGTAGCACCCCCAGTAGCACCTCCACATCAGCCCCAGTAGCAGCACCAGTAGCCCCTGATCTTGTCGTCAGAGAAGCCAGACAGAGAAAAGATAGCGACAAGTCCATATACCTGAGTCAGCAGTTTTTGAGTTATGCTTTTGTTTGTATCTGTCTGGAAGGAACAGAGGAGACATAAAAGCAAATGAGAGAAAAAGAAAAATGAAAGAAAAAGAAAAAAAAGAAAAAATGAGAGTGAGTTTCATTCAAAGAGGCTATAATATCTAATGACATGAG
Organism: Salvelinus alpinus; assembly: GCF_045679555.1. Taxonomy (NCBI): domain Eukaryota; kingdom Metazoa; phylum Chordata; class Actinopteri; order Salmoniformes; family Salmonidae; genus Salvelinus; species Salvelinus alpinus. The sequence continues at coordinate 9,515,035 of NC_092093.1, read as the reverse complement.
CAGGAGTTTCTCTGATGTTTTCCTTTAAGTAGAAGTAGCATGCTATGCTAACGTCCGATATGCTATGCTAACGTCCGACATGCTATGCTAACGTCCGACATGCTATGCTAACGTCCGATATGCTATGCTAACGTCCGACATGCTATGCTAACGTCCGACATGCTAGCTGGACTATCCACATACTCGGCTATCTCCATTCTAGAGGGACGGAAGAGAGTTGCTCTCATCCCAATGAAAGCAAAATAAGGTTATTGATCTGAAACTATCTTAGGCAGCTGCTAATGTTCAGATACAGACACGCCTTCACCTTTAGATAAGTACAAAAATATATAGAATATTGAGACCTAACAAATAAAACAAACCAAAAAAAGGACTCAAACTGTGTCTACACATGAATATTCAGATGAGCTTCTCAGGTCATGTGTTATTAACGTTATTAACGTGACAATGTTTTTAACTGTATTACTTGTACAGAAATATAGGAGCCGTCTGGGAGTTTGCTGTTGTCTTACTGTCACAGACGTAAGGTTTATCCACGTCGTCGTTGGACACAGCCTCCGCCCGCCTGCGGCTGGATCCTCGGCCCTGTGGAGAGAGAACAACAGGAACATTCACAATAGGAACCCTCCCGCATTCTTAAATCCTTTTCACACTACGACGGATTCTCTAGAAGTCTCGTGAGAATGCCCTCGACTATACCTTTTTAATAATGTGAACTTCCTACGTCTCTACCGCTACATCTGGAAGCAACGCACGACACTGGTCCCCCTCAGAGCAGGACACTGGTCCCCCTCAGAGCACGACACTGGTCCCCCTCAGAGCACGACACTGGTCCCCCTCAGAGCACGACACTGGTCCCCCTCAGAGCACGAAACTGGTCCCCCTCAGAGCAGGACACTGGCCCCCCTCAGAGCAGGACACTGGTCCCCCTCAGAGCAGGACACTGGTCCCCCTCAGAGCAGGACACTGGCCCCCCTCAGAGCAGGACACTGGTCCCCCTCAGAGCAGGACACTGGTCCCCCTCAGAGCAGGACACTGGTCCCCCTCAGAGAAGGACACTGGCCCCCCTCAGAGCACGACACTGGTCCCCCTCAGAGCAGGACACTGGCCCTCCTCAGAGCAGGACACTGGTCCCCCTCAGAGCACGACACTGGCCCCCCTCAGAACAGGACACTGGTCCCCCTCAGAGCACGACACTGGTCCCCCTCAGAGCACGACACTGGCCCCCCTCAGAGCACGACACTGGCCATCCTCAGAGCACGGACACTGGCCCCCCTCAGAGCACGACACTGGTCCCCCTCAGAGCAGGACACTGGTCCCCCTCAGAGCAGGACACTGGTCCCCCTCAGAGCAGGACACTGGCCCCCCTCAGAGCACGACACTGGCCCCCCTCAGAGCACGACACTGGCCCCCCTCAGAGCAGGACACTGAACCTCCTCAGAGCAGGACACTGGCCCCCCTCAGAGCAGGACACTGGCCCTCCTCAGAGCAGGACACTGGCCCCCCTCAGAGCAGGACACTGGCCCCCCTCAGAGCACGACACTGGCCCCCCTCAGAGCACGACACTGGCCCCCCTCAGAGCACGACACTGGCCACCCTCAGAACAGGACAGTTAACCCCCTCAGAGCACGACACTGGTCCCCCTCAGAGCAGGACACTGGCCCTCCTCAGAGCAGGACACTGGCCCCCTCAGAGCAGGACACTGGCCCTCCTCAGAGCACGACACTGGCCACTCTCAGAACAGGACAGTTAACCCCCTCAGAGCACGACACTGGCCCCCCTCAGAGCAGGACACTGGCCCTTCTCAGAGCAGGACACTGGCCCCCCTCAGAGCAGGACACTGGTCCCCCTCAGAGCACGACACTGGCCCCCCTCAGAGCACGACACTGGTCCCCCTCAGAGCAGGACACTGGTCCCCCTCAGAGCAGGACACTGGTCCCCCTCAGAGCAGGACACTGGCCCCCCTCAGAGCACGACACTGGCCCCCCTCAGAGCACGACACTGGCCCCCCTCAGAGCAGGACACTGGCCCTCCTCAGAGCAGGACACTGGCCCCCCTCAGAGCAGGACACTGGCCCTCCTCAGAGCAGGACACTGGCCCCCCTCAGAGCAGGACACTGGCCCCCCTCAGAGCACGGCACTGGCCCCCCTCAGAGCACGACACTGGCCCCCCTCAGAGCACGACACTGGCCACCCTCAGAACAGGACAGTTAACCCCCTCAGAGCACGACACTGGTCCCCCTCAGAGCACGACACTGGCCCTCCTCAGAGCAGGACACTGGCCCCCTCAGAGCAGGACACTGGCCCTCCTCAGAGCACGACACTGGCCACTCTCAGAACAGGACAGTTAACCCCCTCAGAGCACGACACTGGCCCCCCTCAGAGCAGGACACTGGCCCTTCTCAGAGCAGGACACTGGCCCCCCTCAGAGCAGGACACTGGTCCCCCTCAGAGCACGACACTGGCCCCCCTCAGAGCAGGACACTGGCCCCCCTCAGAGCACGACACTGGCCCCCCTCAGAGCAGGACACTGGCCCTTCTCAGAGCAGGACACTGGCCCCCCTCAGAGCAGGACACTGGCCCTCCTCAGAGCAGGACACTGGCCCCCCTCAGAGCACGACACTGGCCCCCCTCAGAGCAGGACACTGGCCCTCCTCAGAGCAGGACACTGGCCCCCCTCAGAACAGGACAGTTACCCCCCTCAGAACAGGACAGTTACCCCCCTCAGAGCAGGACACTGGCCCCCCTCAGAGCAGGACACTGGCCCCCCTCAGAACAGGACAGTTACCCCCCTCAGAACAGGACAGTTACCCCCCTCAGAACAGGACAGTT
>NC_092093.1:9499704-9509704 GCF_045679555.1 Salvelinus alpinus | reverse complement strand
CTCTCTCTCTCTCTCTCTCTCTCTGTCTGTCTCTCTGTCTCTCTGTCTCGCTGTCTGTCTCTCTCTCTCTCTCTCTGTCGCTGTCTCTGTCGCTGTCTCACCCCCTCCCTCCCCCCTCTCTCTCCCTCCCCCCTCATCTCTCTCTCTCCCTCTCTCTCCCTTCCCCTCATCTCTCCCTCCCCCTCCTCTCTCTCTAACACTCACCCTTCCTTTCCTCTGCTTCCTCTTCGGAGTGTCCACTTCAAAGTCCTCATTGTCATCATGAAAATCGTCCCCATTCTCGTCGGCCTCCAAGACCCTCTGCAGGGGAGTAACAGAGGAGGCAGTGGTAAGGAGAGGGTGAGGAAAGGGGGAAGGAGAGGTGAGGAGAGGGTGGAGGAGGCATGAGGAGAGATGGAGGAGGGGTGGTGGAGGGGGGAGGACAAGGGAGAGAAAGGGGGGAGGAGGGGGGGGGAATAGGAGAGGGGGGAGGAGGGATGAGGAGAGGTGGGGTGAGGAGAGAGGAAGGAGGGTTGAGGAGGAGTGAGGAGTGAGGAGAGAGGAAGGAGGGGTGAGGAGATGGGGAGAGTTGAGGAGGATGGTAGAGGAAGGGGAGGGGTGAGAAGGGTGGTAGAGGAGGGGGAGTAGAAGGGAGAGAGATGAGAAGAAGGGGAGGAGACGGGGAGAGGAGAAGGGGTGGGAGGGGGAGGAGGGGTGAGGAGACAGGGAGAGGAGAAGGGGGAGGTGGGGGGAGAAGGGAGAGGAGAAGGGGAAGGACCGGAGGAGGGGTGAGGAGAAGGGGAAGGAGGGGAGGAGGGGTGAGGAGACGAGGAGAGGAGAGTTACAGAGGGACAGGTAGATATTTCACACAATTCACACATTTCTTGCGTTTCCGTCACATCTTAGAGCAAGGATATGTGAAGAAATGTGAAGTTATGTTACGCTCGTTGTTGAAATGAGTGGACCAAGGTGCAGCGTGGTAGGCGTACATCTTATTTTATTCAATGAACACCGAGAAGAAAAAAAAGATACACAAACGAAACGTAAAGTCTAGCAGGGCTAAACAGCACAGTACCAAAAACAAGATCCCACAAACTACAGGTGGAAAAGGCTGCCTAAGTATGATCCCCAATCAGAGACAACGATAGACAGCTGCCTATGATTGGGAACCATACCCGGCCAACAAATAAATAGAAAACATAGATTGCCCACCCTAAGGGCGTGACATGTTAAGGTATTTGACTGTAGCTACGCCAATACGCCCACCTACTGTCACCCCTTTGGGTTGAAGTCTGCCTGCATCTATGTGTATGTCCTCTCACCTGGGTGAGCATGCGTTCATCCCTGAGTGTGTCTCCTCTCTCTTGCCGTACCTGTATCTCCAGAAGGGTCTCGTCCTCCTTGATGTCTTTCTTCTTCTCCAGTAGTCCCTCCCCTCTGAGCAGAGTCTCCAGAGCTGTGGCCTCTCCTGGGGAGGGCTCCCTCTTAGGAGCCAGCTCTGCCTCTGGAGGGGGGAGAGGGAGAGAGTGTGATAGACAGACAGAGACAGACAGAGACAGACAGAGACAGACAGAGAGAGACAGAGACAGACAGAGAGACAGAGAGAGAGAGAGACAGAGAGAGAAAAAAATGTGGTGTTGATGGTATCCTTAATGAAATGATCAAATATACAGACAACAAATTCCAATTGGCTATATTAAAACTCTTTAACATCGTCCTTAGCTCTGGCATCTTCCCCAATATTTGGAACCAAGGACTGATCACCCCAATCCACAAAAGTGGAGACAAATTTGACCCCAATAACTACCGTGGAATATGCGTCAACAGTAACCTTGGGAAAATACTCTGCATTATCATTAACAGCAGACTCGTACATTTCCTCAATGAAAACAATGTACTGAGCAAATGTCAAATTGGCTTTTTACCAAATTACCGTACAACAGACCATGTATTCACCCTACACACCCTAATTGACAACCAAACAAACCAAAACAAAGGCAAAGTCTTCTCATGCTTTGTTGATTTCAAAAAAGCCTTCGACTCAATTTGGCATGAGGGTCTGCTATACAAATTGATGGAAAGTGGTGTTGGGGGAAAAACATACGACATCATAAAATCCATGTACACAAACAACAAGTGTGCGGTTAAAATTGGCAAAACACACACACATTTCTTCACACAGGGTCGTGGGGTGAGACAGGGATGCAGCTTAAGCCCCACCCTCTTCAACATATATATCAACGAATTGGCGCGGGCACTAGAACAGTCTGCAGCACCCGGTCTCACCCTACTAGAATCCGAAGTCAAATGTCTACTGTTTGCTGATGATCTGGTGCTTCTGTCACCAACCAAGGAGGGCCTACAGCAGCACCTAGATCTTCTGCACAGATTCTGTCAGACCTGGGCCCTGACAGTAAATCTCAGTAAGACCAAAATAATGGTGTTCCAAAAAAGGTCCAGTCACCAGGACCACAAATTCCATCTAGACACCGTTGCCCTAGAGCACACAAAAAACTATACATACCTCGGCCTAAACATCAGCACCACAGGTAGCTTCCACAGAGCTGTGAACGATCTGAGAGACAAGGCAAGAAGGGCCTTCTATGCCATCAAAAGGAACATAAATTTCAACATACCAATTAGGATCTGGCTAAAAATACTTGAATCAGTCATAGAGCCCATTGCCCTTTATGGTTGTGAGGTCTGGGGTCCGCTCACCAACCAAGATTTCACAAAATGGGACAAACACCAAATTGAGACTCTGCATGCAGAATTCTGCAAAAATATCCTCCGTGTACAGCGTAGAACACCAAATAATGCATGCAGAGCAGAATTAGGCCGATACCCACTAATTATCAAAATCCAGAAAAGAGCCGTTAAATTCTACAACCACCTAAAAGGAAGCGATTCCCAAACCTTCCATAACAAAGCCATCACCTACAGAGAGATGAACCTGGAGAAGAGTCCCCTAAGCAAGCTGGTCCTAGGGCTCTGTTCACAAACACACCCCACAGAGCCCCAGGACAACAGCACAATTAGACCCAACCAAATCATGAGAAAACAAAAAGATAATTACTTGACACATTGGAAAGAATTAACAAAAAAACAGAGCAAACTAGAATGCTATTTGGCCCTAAACAGAGAGTACACAGTGGCAGAATACCTGACCACTGTGACTGACCCAAACTTAAGGAAAGCTTTGACTATGTACAGACTCAGTGAGCATAGCCTTGCTATTGAGAAAGGCCGCCGTAGGCAGACATGGCTCTCAAGAGAAGACAGGCTATGTGCACACTGCCCACAAAATGAGGTGGAAACTGAGCTGCACTTCCTAACCTCCTGCCCAATGTATGACCATATTAGAGAGACATATTTCCCTCAGATTACACAGATCCACAAAGAATTTGAAAACAAATCCAATTTTGATAAACTCCCATATCTACTGGGAGAAATTCCACAGTGTGCCATCACAGCAGCAAGATTTGTGACCTGTTGCCACAAGAAAAGGGCAACCAGTGAAGAACAAACACCATTGTAAATACAACCCATATTTATGCTTATTTATTTTAACTTGTGTGCTTTAACCATTTGTACATTGTTACAACACTGTATATATATAATATAACATTTGTAATGTCTTTATTGTTTTGAAACTTCTGTATGTGTAATGTTTACTGTTAATTTGTATTGTTTATTTCACTTTTGTATAATATCTACCTCACTTGCTTTGGCAATGTTAACACATGTTTCCCATGCCAATAAAGCCCCTTGAATTGAATTGAATTGAGAGAGAGAGAGAGAGAGAGAGAGAGAGAGAGAGAGAGAGAGAGAGAGAGAGAGAGAGAGAGACAGAGAGACAGAGACAGAGAGAGAGAGGGAGACAGAGAGAGAGAGAGAGAGAGAGGTCGTGGTCAGATGAGCTCCTGCATTTTTCTGCATTTTCTTTAAAAAAGATACATTTAGAGTTAGATAAACTTGTATTTTTTGTCAAGAACACATACAGGATGCTACCCTCTACAACATAACCCTCACTTCAAATCAAAACTCAAAACCTACAACCTGATTTTGGACGGATTTACGGAATCACCTGAATGGTTCACATCTACCAAGGATTAATTATTCTATACAGCAAATTCTCTGGAAAACAACAGAAACCTGAAAACACCACCCAACCTGGAACTGAGTGAGTAATGTTTAGTCTGAAACTATATTTGATTTCCAAAAGCCAAGAAGAAAAATACATGACACTACTTTATAAGGACTGAATAGTAACATAATTCTGCCAAGCTTGATACAGCTTCAACTAGCACTTAAGTGTCAAGTGAGAGGTGTCAAAGCCCATTAGCCCAACAATGGCAGGAGAGTCGAATAGTCTACCCCAACCAAATGGAGAGGCCTTAGAAGCTGCCTCCCGCTGCTCAGAAGTAATTAAAATACAGTACCCTGTGCATGTAAAGAATGATAAGACAAGAAAAGATCACAAAATGAAGCTCCTTATGGAAAATCAAGAGACACTTTTTGCTGACTATTACAAAAATGGGAACATCAGCAACCTTATCTTCCACACAAACCATCCCCAGGCATGGCACAGTGCTATATTAGCACACTACCCCTCTGTTAAGAGAGGGGGGGTTAACGAGGGGTGGAAACTCAGGATTCTTGACAACGAGGACGAGGAGTCAGCTAATATAAATCTATATAAGTCTGGAACAGTATTGGTACAGGGCAACCACAAACAGTTTCAGCTGGACTTTCACCTAATCAAAGAATTAGCCCAGCAGGAGAAGCTCTCCCTTGATAAAGATACCCCCACCCCAAGTGGGTCAGACCAAACCTCTTCATCATATAACCCCACAGACGAGCAACCCTCAGCAGACAGTCAACCTCCCAGTACAGAGTACTTCTCCCTCATTGAAATGAAGGATAAATTCACCCAGCTGGAGGTAAGGCAGGTTGAGCTAGAACAGCAGGTGATTACACTCCAGTCAGCACAGACCCAGACAACAGTCAAGCACAACAACCCCTTAACCAGACCAGGAGAGCTGGAGGTGGAGAGAGACATATCTGCACTCTGTACAGTGGTGAGACAACTTCAACAGGAGAAAGAGCAGAAGCAGGAGCAGAACAAAGCACTAGAGGAGAGGATCAGACTGCTGGAGGAGAGCGAGAGGGGGATGGAGGAGAGGATCAGACTGCTGGAGGAGAGGTTGAGGGGGATGGCATGTGACAGAGAACAACCCACTAGGGAGGTGGCCATCCCCACAGAGACGCCAGCAGAACAGCCCACCTCAGCACCCGACAAAAGTCTCGACACCACAGCAGAACAGTCCACACCAGACCCTGACCATAGAGTCGACATCACAGCAGAACAGACAAAAGAAAAACCCCAAGCCCAGCAGCTCTCACTCCCTCTGAGCACCCCCCCTGTCAGCCACCCTGATAGCCCTCCTGACAACCCCCCCACACCCACTGAGGACAAACACAAGACACAGATTTTTCTCCTTATGGACTCAAATGGGAAATATATAGAAGAAAAAAAACTTTTTCCCAAACACAGTGTGTCTAAACTCTGGTGTCCAAACACCCAGCGCGCCCTAGAACTTCTGTCTGAGGACAAACTAGGCTCACCTAGCCACATAATAATACACACAGGCACAAACGACCTGAGAGCACAGCAGGAAAGGGTGGCCACAGCACTGAAGGGAGTGATTGAAAAAGCTTCTTCTACTTTCCCCAACGCACAAGTGGTTATCTCCACCCTGCTACCACGAAAAGACTTCCACCCTGCTACAATACAGCGGGTAAACGCAAGCATTTCCCGTGACTGTGCCTCAAAACCAAATGTTTTTCTGGCCCACCACTCCACCCTGGACTTGAACAGCCTCTATGACCAGGTCCACCTCTACAAGGCAGCAGTGCCCACCTTTGCCCGGACTCTAAAGGACATCGCTCTCAAACGAAGCCCCAACACTTCACACAGGAGAAACAGATCAATAGACACCCCACCCAGACCAGCGAGACACCCTCCAAGACCTCCAGGACCCCCCCCTAGACCTACACCCCCCCCCCCACATCAACCATGCCCACACCCAATTTAGGCCCCCTCAGATCAGACCCATGCCACTCCTGCCCACCCCATGCACCCCACCCCCGCAAAGAGGGCATCAACATGGAAGTCACACATACGCCCAGGTAGTGAGCGGGCAAACTGGCCCAACCCCCACTCTTACACTCGCCCAAGCCAACGGCATGTACCAGATGCTCAGCAGGCTCTGCTCACACTTACTGGCCTGAGGCCAAACCCCGACCAACAACATTGGACACTTTATGGAACAAAAAGCCTTCACTATATCATCCTGGAATATCCAAGGTCTGAGGTCATCTGCCTTTGGCCTAAAGAGCAGGAACCCGGACTTCACCAAAGAAATCGGTAATGCAGACATTGTCATCCTGCAAGAAACATGGTATAGAGGAGACGGACCCACTGGTTGCCCTCTAGGTTACAGAGAGCTGGTAGTCCCATCCACCAAACTACCAGGTGTGAAACAGGGAAGGGACTCAGGGGGAATGCTAATTTGGTATAGAGCAGACCTAACTCACTCCATTAAATTAATCAAAACAGGAACATTTTACATTTGGCTAGAAATTCAAAAGGAAATTATCTTAACAGAGAAAAATGTCCTCCTGTGTGCTACCTATATCCCCCCACTAGAATCCCCATACTTTAATGAAGACAGCTTCTCCATCCTGGAGGGGGAAATCAATCATTTCCAGGCCCAGGGACATGTATTAGTCTGTGGCGACCTAAATGCCAGAACTGGACAGGAACCTGACACCCTCAGCACACAGGGGGACAAACACCTACCTGGAGGTGACAGCATTCCCTCCCCCATATGCCCACCTAGGCACAACTATGACAACATAACCAACAAAAACGGGTCACAACTCCTGCAGCTCTGTCGCACGCTGGGTATGTACATAGTCAATGGTAGGCTTCGAGGGGACTCCTATGGTAGGTACACCTATAGCTCATCTCTTGGCAGTAGCACTGTAGACTACTTTATCACTGACCTCAACCCAGAGTCTCTCAGAGCGTTCACAGTCAGCCCACTGACACCCCTATCAGACCACAGCAAAATCACAGTCTACTTGAACAGAGCAATACTCAATCATGAGGCATCAAAGCCAAAGGAACTGAGTAACATTAAGAAATGCTATAGATGGAAGGAATGCAGTTTGGAAACCTACCAAAAAACAATTAGGCAACAGCAAATTCAATCCCTTTTAGACAACTTCCTGGGTAAAACGTTCCACTGCAATAGTGAAGGTGTAAACTTGGCAGTAGAAAATCTTAACAGTATATTTGACCTCTCAGCTTCCCTATCAAATCTAAAAATCTCAAATAGAAAACCGAAGAAAATGAACAACAATGACAAATGGTTTGATAAAGAATGCAAAAATCTAAGAAATAAATTGAGAAACCTGTCCAACCAAAAACATAGAGACCCGGAAAACCTGAGTCTACGCCTTCACTATGGTGAATCACTAAAACAATACAGAAATACACTACGGAAAAAGAAGGAACAGCACGTCAGAAATCAGCTCAATGTAATTGAAGAATCCATAGACTCTAACCAATTCTGGGAAAATTGGAAAACACTAAACAAACAACAACACGAAGAATTATCTATCCAAAATGGAGATGTATGGGTAAACCACTTCTCCAATCTTTTTGGCTCTATAACAAAGAATAAAGAGCAAAAACATATACATGATCAAATACAAATCCTAGAATCAACTATTAAAGACTACCAGAACCCACTGGATTCTCCAATTACCTTGAATGAGTTACAGGACAAAATAAAAACCCTCCAACCCAAAAAGGCCTGTGGTGTTGATGGTATCCTTAATGAAATGATCAAATATACAGACAACAAATTCCAATTGGCTATATTAAAACTCTTTAACATCGTCCTTAGCTCTGGCATCTTCCCCAATATTTGGAACCAAGGACTGATCACCCCAATCCACAAAAGTGGAGACAAATTTGACCCCAATAACTACCGTGGAATATGCGTCAACAGTAACCTTGGGAAAATACTCTGCATTATCATTAACAGCAGACTCGTACATTTCCTCAATGAAAACAATGTACTGAGCAAATGTCAAATTGGCTTTTTACCAAATTACCGTACAACAGACCATGTATTCACCCTACACACCCTAATTGACAACCAAACAAACCAAAACAAAGGCAAAGTCTTCTCATGCTTTGTTGATTTCAAAAAAGCCTTCGACTCAATTTGGCATGAGGGTCTGCTATACAAATTGATGGAAAGTGGTGTTGGGGGAAAAACATACGACATCATAAAATCCATGTACACAAACAACAAGTGTGCGGTTAAAATTGGCAAAACACACACACATTTCTTCACACAGGGTCGTGGGGTGAGACAGGGATGCAGCTTAAGCCCCACCCTCTTCAACATATATATCAACGAATTGGCGCGGGCACTAGAACAGTCTGCAGCACCCGGTCTCACCCTACTAGAATCCGAAGTCAAATGTCTACTGTTTGCTGATGATCTGGTGCTTCTGTCACCAACCAAGGAGGGCCTACAGCAGCACCTAGATCTTCTGCACAGATTCTGTCAGACCTGGGCCCTGACAGTAAATCTCAGTAAGACCAAAATAATGGTGTTCCAAAAAAGGTCCAGTCGCCAGGACCACAAATTCCATCTAGACACCGTTGCCCTAGAGCACACAAAAAACTATACATACCTCGGCCTAAACATCAGCACCACAGGTAGCTTCCACAGAGCTGTGAACGATCTGAGAGACAAGGCAAGAAGGGCATTCTATGCCATCAAAAGGAACATAAATTTCAACATACCAATTAGGATCTGGCTAAAAATACTTGAATCAGTCATAGAGCCCATTGCCCTTTATGGTTGTGAGGTCTGGGGTCCGCTCACCAACCAAGATTTCACAAAATGGGACAAACACCAAATTGAGACTCTGCATGCAGAATTCTGCAAAAATATCCTCCGTGTACAACGTAGAACACCAAATAATGCATGCAGAACAGAATTAGGCCGATACCCACTAATTATCAAAATCCAGAAAAGAGCCGTTAAATTCTACAACCACCTAAAAGGAAGCGATTCCCAAACCTTCCATAACAAAGCCATCACCTACAGAGAGATGAACCTGGAGAAGAGTCCCCTAAGCAAGCTGGTCCTAGGGCTCTGTTCACAAACACAAACACACCCCACAGAGCCCCAGGACAACAGCACAATTAGACCCAACCAAATCATGAGAAAACAAAAAGATAATTACTTGACACATTGGAAAGAATTAACAAAAAAACTGAGCAAACTAGAATGCTATTTGGCCCTAAACAGAGAGTACACAGTGGCAGAATACCTGACCACTGTGACTGACCCAAACTTAAGGAAAGCTTTGACTATGTACAGACTCAGTGAGCATAGCCTTGCTATTGAGAAAGGCCGCCGTAGGCAGACATGGCTCTCAAGAGAAGACAGGCTATGTGCTCACTGCCCACAAAATGAGGTGGAAACTGAGCTGCACTTCCTAACCTCCTGCCCAATGTATGACCATATTAGAGAGACATATTTCCCTCAGATTACACAGATCCACAAAGAATTCGAAAACAAATCCAATTTTGATAAACTCCCATATCTACTGGGTGAAATTCCACAGTGTGCCATCACAGCAGCAAGATTTGTGACCTGTTGCCGCAAGAAAAGGGCAACCAGTGAAGAACAAACACCACTGTAAATACAACCCATATTTATGTTTATTTATTTTAACTTGTGTGCTTTAACCATTTGTACATTGTTACAACACTGCATATATATAATATGACATTTGTAATGTCTTTATTGTTTTGAAACTTCTGTATGTGTAATGTTTACTGTTCATTTTTATTGTTTATTTGACTTTTGTATATTACCTACCTCACTTGCTTTGGCAATGTTAACACATGTTTCCCATGCCA
>NC_092093.1:9487204-9497204 GCF_045679555.1 Salvelinus alpinus | reverse complement strand
TAGCATGCTGGGCTAATAGTCTCTCCCTTTATCTAGCATGCTGGGCTAATAGTCTCTCCCTTCATCTAGCATGCTGGGCTAATAGCCTCTCCCTTCATCTAGCATGCTGGGCTAATAGCCTCTCCCTTCATCTAGCATGCTGGGCTAATAGTCTCTCCCTTCATCTAGCATGCTGGGCCAATAGTCTCTCCCTTCATCTAGCATGCTGGGCCAATAGTCTCTCCCTTCATCTAGCATGCTGGGCTAATAGTCTCTCCCTTCATCTAGCATGCTGGGCTAATAGCCTCTCCCTTCATCTGGCATGCTGGGCTAATAGTCTCTCCCTTCATCTGGCATGCTGGGCTAATAGTCTCTCCCTTCATCTAGCATGCTGGGCTAATAGTCTCTCCCTTTATCTAGCATGCTGGGCTAATAGTCTCTCCCTTTATCTAGCATGCTGGGCTAATAGTCTCTCCCTTCATCTAGCATGCTGGGCTAATAGCCTCTCCCTTTATCTAGCATGCTGGGCTAATAGTCTCTCCCTTTATCTAGCATGCTGGGCTAATAGTCTCTCCCTTCATCTAGCATGCTGGGCTAATAGCCTCTCCCTTCATCTGGCATGCTGGGCTAATAGTCTCTCCCTTCATCTGGCATGCTGGGCTAATAGCCTCTCCCTTCATCTGGTATGCTGGGCTAATAGTCTCTCCCTTCATCTAGCATGCTGGGCTAATAGTCTCTCCCTTCATCTAGCATGCTGGGCTAATAGTCTCTCCCTTCATCTAGCATGCTGGGCTAATAGCCTCTCCCTTCATCTAGCATGCTGGGCTAATAGCCTCTCCCTTCATCTGGCATGCTGGGCTAATAGCCTCCCCCTTCATCTAGCATGCTGGGCTAATAGCCTCTCCCTTCATCTAGCATGCTGGGCTAATAGTCTCTCCCTTCATCTAGCATGCTGGGCTAATAGTCTCTCCCTTCATCTGGCATGCTGGGCTAATAGTCTCTCCCTTCATCTAGCATGCTGGGCTAATAGCCTCTCCCTTCATCTGGCATGCTGGGCTAATAGCCTCTCCCTTCATCTAGCATGCTGGGCCAATAGCCTCTCCCTTCATCTAGCATGCTGGGCTAATAGCCTCTCCCTTCATCTAGCATGCTGGGCCAATAGCCTCTCCCTTCATCTAGCATGCTGGGCTAATAGCCTCTCCCTTCATCTAGCATGCTGGGCCAATAGCCTCTCCCTTCATCTAGCATGCAGGGCTAATAGTCTCTCCCTTCATCTAGCATGCTGGGCTAATAGTCTCTCCCTTTATCTAGCATGCTGGGCTAATAGTCTCTCCCTTCATCTGGCATGCTGGGCTAATAGTCTCTCCCTTCATCTAGCATGCTGGGCTAATAGTCTCTCCCTTTATCTAGCATGCTGGGCTAATAGTCTCTCCCTTCATCTAGCATGCTGGGCTAATAGCCTCTCCCTTCATCTGGCATGCTGGGCTAATAGTCTCTCCCTTCATCTGGCATGCTGGGCTAATAGCCTCTCCCTTCATCTGGCATGCTGGGCTAATAGTCTCTCCCTTCATCTAGCATGCTGGGCTAATAGCCTCTCCCTTCATCTAGCATGCTGGGCTAATAGTCTCTCCCTTCATCTAGCATGCTGGGCTAATAGTCTCTCCCTTCATCTAGCATGCTGGGCTAATAGCCTCTCCCTTCATCTAGCATGCTGGGCTAATAGTCTCTCCCTTCATCTAGCATGCTGGGCTAATAGCCTCTCCCTTCATCTAGCATGCTGGGCTAATAGCCTCTCCCTTCATCTAGCATGCTGGGCTAATAGCCTCTCCCTTCATCTAGCATGCTGGGCTAATAGTCTCTCCCTTCATCTAGCATGCTGGGCTAATAGTCTCTCCCTTCATCTAGCATGCTGGGCTAATAGCCTCTCCCTTCATCTAGCATGCTGGGCTAATAGCCTCTCCCTTCATCTAGCATGCTGGGCTAATAGCCTCTCCCTTCATCTAGCATGCTGGGCTAATAGCCTCTCCCTTCATCTAGCATGCTGGGCTAATAGTCTCTCCCTTCATCTAGCATGCTGGGCTAATAGCCTCTCCCTTCATCTGGCATGCTGGGCTAATAGTCTCTCCCTTCATCTAGCATGCTGGGCTAATAGTCTCTCCCTTCATCTAGCATGCTGGGCTAATAGCCTCTCCCTTCATCTAGCATGCTGGGCTAATAGCCTCTCCCTTCATCTAGCATGCTGGGCTAATAGCCTCTCTCTTCATCTAGCATGCTGGGCTAATAGCCTCTCCCTTCATCTAGCATGCTGGGCTAATAGTCTCTCCCTTCATCTGGCATGCTAGGCCCTGGCACCATACCCTATACTTTGTGGCCTGCTGGCTTCCATTATATGTATTTATTCTGACTCTGTCTCTGACTCTCTCTCTGACTCTCTCTCTTGCTGACTCTCTCTCTCTCTTTCTCTCAGACTCTCTCTCTGACTCTCTCTCTTGCTGTCTCTCTCTCTCTTTCTCTCAGACTCTCTCTCTGACTCTCTCTCTTGCTGTCTCTTTCTCTGACTCTCTCTCTTGCTGACTCTCTCTCTCTCTTTCTCTCAGACTCTCTCTCTGACTATCTCTCTATCTCTTTCTCTCAGACACTTTCTATATGACTCTTGCTGACTCTCTATCTCTGACTCTCTCTCTGACATTCTCTCTCTCTCAGACTCTCTCTCTATGACTCACTCTGACTCTCTCTCTCTTTCTCTCAGACTCTCTCTCTATGACTCACTCTGACTCTCTCTCTCTCCGACTCTCTCTCTTTCTCTCTCTCTCTCTGACTCTCTCTCTCTGACTCTCTCTCTCTCTCTGACTCTCTCTCCCGTGAGATGTTCTACTAGAGCTGGGATGATAAACCGAAAAATGATCGACACCGACCACTTAGCAGGCATTTTGCTGATATCGTTGATATCATTACGATAAGTAGCCTACACTTGACAAATATGAAGTTTAAAATGAAATAAATTTGCTAATATGTGTGATTGTTAACGGAACAAATTGATGACTACAACCATCAAACTAGTAGTAGTAGTTTAAAGGATAATAAAATAAAAACTGATGCACATTAACGTTATAATTAATATGGATTAATATGGATTAATATGGATTCATATGGATTAATACGGATTAATATGGATTAATATGGATTAATACGGATTCATATAGACTAATATAGATTAATATGGATTTATAGTGATTAATATGGATTTATATGGATTAATATGAATTAATATGGACTAATATAGATTAATATGGATTAATACGGATTCATATGGACTAATATAGATTAATATGGATTTATAGTGATTAATATGGATTAATATGGATTAATACGGATTCATATGGATTAATATGGATTAATACGCATTCATATGGATTAATACGGATTCATATGGATTAATACGGATTCATATAGATTAATACGGATTCATATGGATTAATATAGATTAATATGGATTTATAGTGATTAATATGGATTAATACGGATTCATATGGACTAATATAGATTAATATAGATTTATATGGATTAATACGGATTCATATAGATTAATACGGATTCATATGGACTAATATAGATTAATATGGATTTATAGTGATTAATATGGATTTATATGGATTTTTGTCCATGTCGCCCAGCTCTATGTTCTAGATGTAATCATGACTGTTAACAGTCTTCTGGTTTCAAAACCATAAAAACAGTTTAGTTTATTAAGACCAGAAATGTATCTACAGACACTGAAGGGCTATCAAGTGTCGTGTGTGTGTGTGTGTGTGTGTGTGTGTGTGTGTGTGTGTGTGTGTGTGTGTGTGTGTGTGTGTGTGTGTGTGTGTGTGTGTGTGTGCGCGTGTGCATGTAATTTCTCTTCACCCAGCCTGCAGTTCACCCACCTGGCCCGCGGTGGCGCTGTTCCATCCAGATGTAGCAGTTGTTCTGGGCCACGCCAGTTTGGTTGTCCAGGAAGGGCATACGGACGCTCCGCTCGGCACACAGACGGGCGTTGTAGCTGCGACAGTGTTCTATGGCCTCCCGGTAGAACTGGTCACCTAGCCTACAGACACAAGAGAACAGAGACCGTTTCAGTTAACTTGGTTAGGTTTAACTAGGTTAGGTTAGCTTAGTAGGCTATAGTGATTGAGGAAGCAACTGGAACGGGCCTTAAACCTGGTGCCAAATGTCCAGACCTCTTAATCTATGTTACATACTGGGATGCTACTTGTCTTCAGATCACTCAGGTTAAATTAGCATGCTAGAGCTATCTTAGCTAAACATATGCCCTTCGTCTTAGTCAGAGCACACAGCTGCTGTTGAGCCATCCTGCTACCAAGACATGTCCTCTGAATACCAACATTGTTAGGGTTGTTTATTAGCATGGAGACGTGCTGAGTTACTCTGTATGCATCAGCGGGCATGGTCCGGCTGGCCAGAATAAATCAAGTGCGTGTCGTAGGCAGCTTTGGGAAAGTCACAGCACCACTGTGGCTTGGTGGCTATGCTGTACAAACACACTCCATTATCCTAATGTAGTTCACCAACCCATAGCAAACCATTCTAACCAATTGAAAAACAGGAAACAAATCAATTACATTATCCTAACGTATTTCTACAACCTATATTAAACCATCTAACCAATTGAAAAACAGGGAGAAACACACTGTGGGAAGATGTTTACTGTCCAAATAAACTCAGCAAAAAAAGAAACGTCCTCTCACTGTCAACTGCGTTAATTTTCAGCAAACTTAACATGTGTAAATATTTGTATGAACATATGAAGATTCAACAACTGAGACATAAACTGAACAAGTTCCACAGACATGTGACTAACAGAAATGGAAAAATGTGTCCCTGAACAAAGGGGGGGGGGGGGGGTCAAAATCAAAAGTAACAGTCTGTATCTGGTGTGGCCACCAGCTGCATTAACCTCTCTTGGGTAGTATTTTCACCTCCGGATGAAAAGCGTGCCCAAAGTAAACTGCCTGTTACTCAGGCCCAGAAGCTAGGATATGCATATAAGATATGGAAGATATGGATAGAACACACTCTAAAGTTTCTAAAACTGTTACAATAATGTCTGTGAGTATAACAGAACTGATATGGCAGGCAAAACCCAGAGGACAAACCATCCAGGGGAAAAAAGAATTGAGGTCATAGGATTTTCCATTTGTTTTCTATGGGATACCCTTATTATTAGAAACCTGGTTGCAGTTCCTATGGCTTCCACTAGATGTCAACAGTCTTTAGAAATTGTTCAATGTTTTTCTTTTGAGAAATGAAGAAGTAGTGCTATTCATTGTAAGTGTCACTCCAGGTGGACTCCACTGTTTTGATGCGCGTGAACTGGAGCTTCACGTTGTTTTTATCCGGTATTGGAAACAGTTTATTCAGTCTTAAATTTGATCCATTATTTACGTTTTAGGGTACCTGAGGTTGGATTAGAAACGTTGTTTGAAATGTTTGGACCAAGTTTACAGGTAGCTTATTAGATACTTTGTAGGCATGTTGGTCGAGTTGAAACCGGTGTATTTCTGAATCAAATGCGCCAAATAAATTGACATTTTTGGGACATAAAGAAGGACATTATCGAACAAAAGGACCATTTGTGATGTTTCTGGGACATTTTGGAGTGCCAACAGAAGAAGATCTTCAAAGGTAAGGCATGAATTATATCGCTATCTCTGACTTTTGTGGCGCACCTGCCTGGTTGAAATATGATTTTCATGTGTTTGTATGCGGGGCGCTGTCCTCAGATAATCACATGGTTTGCTTTCGCCGTAAAGCCTTTTTGAAATCTGACACAGCAGCTGGATTAACAAGAAGTTAAGCTTTATTTTGATGTATAACACATATATTTTCAAGAATGTTAAATATTTGAATTTGGTATTTTTCGCGCTCTGCAATTTCACCGGATGTTGGCCAGGTGGGACGCTACCTGCCCATAAAAAGTTTAGTACTGCAGTGCATCTCCTCCTCATGAACTGCACCAGATTTGCCAGTTCTTGCTGTTCTTGCAGACATGTGACTAACAGAAATTGAATAATGTGTCCCTGAACAAAAGGGGGGTCAAAATCAAAAGTAACAGTCAGTATCTGGTGTGGCCACTAGCTGCATTAAGTACTGCAGTGCATCTCCTCCTCGTGGACTGCACCAGATTTGCCAGTTCTTGCTGTGAGATGTTACCCCACTCTTCCGCCAAGGCACCAGCAAGTTCTCAGACTTTTCAGGGGGGAATGGCCCTAACCCTCACCCTCCGATCCAACCTGTCCCAGACGTGCTCAATGGGATTGAGATCCGGGCTCTTCGCTGGCCATGGCAGAACACTGACATTCCTGTCTTGCAGAAAATCAGGCACAGAACGAGCAGTATGGCTGCAACATTGTCATGTTGGAGGGTCATGTCAGCATGAGCCTGCAGGAAGGGTACCACATGAGGAAGGAGGATGTCTTCCCTGTAACGCACAGCGTTGAGATTGCCTGCAATGACAACAAGCTCAGTCCGATGATGCTGTGACACACCGCCCCAGACCATGTCGGACCCTGCACCTCCAAAACGATCCCGCTCCAGAGCAAATCTGACCATCACCCCTGGTGAAACAAAACCGTGACTCGTCAAAGAAGAGCACTTTTTGCCAGTCCTGTCTGGTCCGGCGACGGTGGGTTTGTGCCCATAGGCGACGTTGTTGCCGGTGATGTCTGGTGTGGACCTGCCTTACAACAGGACTACAAGCCCCCAGTCCAGCCTCTCTCAGCCTATTGCGGACAGTCTGAGCACTGATGGAGGGATTGTGCGTTCCTGGTGTAACTCTGGCAGTTGTTGTTGCCATCCTGTACCTGTCCCGCAGGTGTGATGTTTGAATGTACCGATCCTGTGCAGGTGTTGTTACCCGTGTTCTGCCACTGCGAGGACGATCAGCTGTCCGTCCTGTCTCCCTGTAGCGCTGTCTTAGGCGTCTCACAGAATGGACATTGCAATTTGTTGCCCTGGCCACATCTGCAGTCCTCATGCCTCCTTGCAGCATGCCTAAGGCACGTTCACGTAGATGAGCAGGGACCCTGGGCATCTTTCCTTTGGTGTTTTTCAGAGTCAGTAGAAAGGCCTCTTTAGTGTCCTAAATTGTCATAACTGTGACCTTAATTGCCTACCGTCTGTAAGCTGTTAGTGTCTTAATGACCGTTCCACAGGTGCATGTGCATTAATTGTTTATGGTTCATTGAACAAGCATGGGAAACCGTGTTTAAACTTTAAATTGAAGATCTGTGAAGTTATTTGGATTTTTACGAATAATCTCTGAAAGACAGGGTCCTGAAAAAGGGACGTTTCTTTTTTTGCTGAGTTTAGATGGATGGGTTTGTATATGTATTTATTAGGAATCCCCATTAGTTCCTGTCAAGGCAGCAGCTACTCTTCCTGGGGTTTATTATGGATCCCCATTAGTTCCTGTCAAGGCAGCAGCTACTCTTCCTGGGGTTTATTAACTATCCCCATTAGTTCCTGCCAAGGCAGAAGCTACTCTTCCTGGGGTTTATTATGGATCCCCATTAGTTCCTGTCCAGCACTCTGGCGGCGCTGGACAGACAGGCGCACCTGTAGGGAGGAGACGGAGAGACAGCCTGGTGCGTGGGGCTGCCACAGGACCCACCAAGCTGGGGAGACCTACAGGAGGCCTGGGGCTGCCACAGGACCCACCAGGCTGGGGAGACCTACAGGAGGCTTGGTGTTAGGAGGAGGCACCTGAAGGACCGGGCTGTGGGGGAGCACTGGAGCTCTGGTGCGCAGCCTTGGCACCACTCCCCCAGGCTGGAATACTACTCTAGCCTGGACCCTCCAGAGTGCAGGCACAGGTTGAACCGGGTGTGGGTGAGCACTGGAGATCTAGCGCCTACTACGCGCACCTCTCCCTTGGGCTCCACTCCCACATTCGCCCGGCACGAGCAGAGCGCAGGCATAGGACGCACTGCACCCTCCCAGCGCCCCGGAGACACAGCACGCAGAGCCGGCGCAGGATACCCTGGACCGAAACGGCGTACCGGAGACCAGACACGCTGAGCAGGCACAATACGCCCTGGCTGGATGCCCACACTCGCATGACACTTTCGGGGGGCTGCCCTATAGCGCACCGGGCTATGGGCACGTACTAGCGACACCGTGCGCTTAACTGCATAACTCGGTGCCTGACCAGTAACGCGCTGCTTATAATAAGCACGAGGAGTGAGCTCAGGTCTCCAACCTGACTCTGCCACACTCCCCGTGTGTCTCCTCCCCCCAAAGATCTCGGGGCTGCCTCTCGTACCTGTCGCGCTGCCGTGCTGCCTCCTCATATCGCCGCCGCTCAGCTTTTGCTGCCTCCAGCTCTGCCTTGGGGCGGCGATATTCCCCAGCCTGTGCCCAGGGTCCTTTACCATCCAAAATCTCCTCCCATGTCCAGGAGTCCAGAACTCGCTGCTGCCCGATACCACGCTGCTTGGTCCGGTTGTGGTGGGTGATTCTGTACAGTTCGTCTTCGTCCTCGTCTGAGGAGGAGTAGTTGGAAGGATCGGAGGACCAAAATGCAGCGTGGTATGTGTTCATCATGAATTTAATAAACCGAGAACACTGAACAAACTATACAAAACAATAAACGAACAACGAACGTGAAGCTATATAATAAATGTGCTGACACAAGCAACTAACATAGACACATACAAAGCAAACTATGGTCAGGGCGTGACAGAAGCGTACAATTTATCCTATAATTTCTACCGATCTGCGTTCCAGTTACGATTTTCATATGCACATTTTTCACAGTTTCATTTCAATAATAAAGTTTTAGTTTTTCAAAATCATTGTCATGTGGTTAATTATATAAAAAATCGTAATTAAAATGATATAAAAATATAAAAGTTCAAATTAAACTGAGATCCCCGGCTTCTGCCCAATGGCAACCTGGTCTCACAGCATTTCATATTATTCTGTACGTAAATACGGGGCGCTCAATTTAGTATGATATTTTACATTCCGTATGGTCTTCGGTCGGAGTGGGTGGGCGTATAGCGCGAACGTCTAGCAACCCAAAGGTTGTGAGTTTGAATTTCATCACGGACAATTGTAGCTAATTAGCAACTTTTTTACTTTTTAGCTACGTTGCAACTACTTAGCATGTTAGCTAACCCTTCCCCTAACCCTAATCCTAAATTTTGTGAATGAGTAAGATATTGTACATTTCGCAAAGTCGTAACATATTGTAGGTTCTGCAAAATTCATAACATATAATACGAATTGTAATTCGTAACATATCATACGAAATGGGTGATGGACATCCACAAATTAATACCTTACGAAACGTAACATCCATATCAAATGGAGTGTTCCTCGGATTTACATACAGAATAATACGAAATGCTCTTAGACCAGGTTGCATATGCACACTGACACACCGTGATCACTGGCAGCTAAACAGCCTAAATGAGAGTCAGGAACTCAGAGATGGTCAATGCAGTCTCTGGCCCAATAACTTATTTTTGTCAACTACGTAAAAATATATAAAGCCAATAAATAAAAACAGTAGAAAATATACTGATGAAAATTCAGGTACTTTCAATCACCTCTCTACTCAACCTGTCTGCCTCCCTTTGCGATCACTAGTGAAGTGTAATATAATACTCTGACTTTGAGTCCCAAATACTGCCCTCTTACCTTTTGTAGTGCACTGCTGTTGACATATTCAGCTACAGAGGGCGTCGTTATCAGGAGGATCTATCTGCCTCCCTTTGCGATCACTAGTGACCTTGTGACATTGTATCAACTAGCCTATTCTCGAGTTTCCACCCCAGTGAGCTCGGGACAGACAGCTGTTTTTTTGTGTGCATGAGAACGTTATTTTATGACTTTTCCAAGGAATATATGGGATCTTCATATGATTCGATTTTCGCTTGGTGATTATCGTTGGGGGGAGATTGTTGGAAAGATTTTTCAAATAGGCCTACTGTGAGGAACTATTATGTTATCATTA
>NC_092093.1:9464704-9479704 GCF_045679555.1 Salvelinus alpinus | reverse complement strand
CATACACACACACAGACACAAACCCTGTCCCTCTCCCCCCTCGAACAGACTCACACACACACACATATACACACACACACACACACACACACACACACACACACACACACACACACACACACACACACACACACACACACACACACACACACACACACACACACACACATACACATACACACATACACACACACAGACACAAACCCTGTCCCTCTCCCCCCTCGAACAGACTCACACACACACACACACACACACACACACACACACACACACACACACACACACACACACACACACACACACACACACACACACACACACACACTCACACACACTCACACACACACACACCCCCCCCCCCACACATTCAGCCTACCCACAGCTGTTCCAGTGTTTAGAATGCAGGTTGGACTGAAAGCACACAGCAAATTCACCCCAGACAGACGATTCCCCCATCACTCACTCTAGCTCCCTCTCCCTCTCCCTCTCATGCAAAATGGGGGCGTAGGCCAAACCTCTGTAGGCCAGACACACACACATCCACAAACAGACGGAGGCAAATTTGGGACACACACACACCCCAACCATGTACACGCACACACAGAGCCCCCCTCTCACGCCAAAACACACACCCCTTCTCCAAAACATTTCCCCTCTGCACAGCCCTCTCCCTAATCTACACACACAGAGCCCCCTCTGACCATATCCCTCATGGGTATTCCCTCTAACCTCACAGTTCAAATCACGGAGACAAACATTTTCAGTGAGTGCACTGCACGCGACCCTGCAGAAATAGGCCATTGTGGCCAACTGTCTTTGTGGGTAATGGTATTGTTCTGCAAGCTGCGTTGTTATGGAATATAAGCAATATATTCCCCTTATGTGGACAGATCCTAGATCAACATTCTCACACTGAGAAAGGTTGTGGATACAAGGTCTCTTTCAAACCTCAGAAGACTGAAAATTAAGGTTAAATAAACATGAATAACATAAATAACATCTATAATTCAGTTTTAGACAGGAGATCAGATCAAATAAATGTGAATCGTGGTTAAGTCTGAGACGCCACACGATTTGTTTTACGATGTGTTTAGTTGCTTCCCGAGTGGTGCAGCGGGTCTATGGCACAGCATCTCAGTGCTAGAGGTGTCACTACAGACCCTGGTTCAGTTCCAGGCTGTATCACAACCGACCGTGATTGAGAGTCCCATAGGGCGGGGCACAATTGGCTAAGCGTCGTCCGGGTTTGGCCGGGGGTAGGTCGTCATTGTAAAATAAGAATTTGTTTTTTAACTGACTTGTCTAGTTAAAATAAAGGTTAAATAAAAATGTATAAAATTATGATGAAATATGCTGATTCATGCTATTCTTCAGAGACAGCAGCAGCTCTATCAGACAGGCTGTTATCTCCTGGTTAATGTACATCTACATCACCCGGAGGATATGAATGTCTTGTCTGTTATGTTACAACATGTGCTTCCCTAATCCCAGACACAACAGGCTCAAACACAACATCATTCCAGATGCCCTGTTCAATATCAGTTAGTTAAATTGGTAATAACTCAACTCATTCTGACAGAGAATAGCCTTACTCGTTGGTAATTACATCGTCACAAACTTACATTTGAACATCTTATTAAAATGCTTAGACTAAATAGATAGGAGAAGATCCAGTCCACTGCTGTTGTCATCCTCCTGTTCCACTACAGACCTTTCCCTGGGACTGTCTTATTATACTAATATAGGTTGGGACCAATAGAACACGTGTCTCTGTAGTGGGAGGAGTTGGCCCTGTCCTTGTGACCCCTTGTTGTTTTGGAGGGACCCTCCGTGGCTGTGTGTGTGTGTGTGTGTGTGTGTGTGTGTGTGTGTGTGTGTGTGTGTGTGTGTGTGTGTGTGTGTGTGTGTGTGTGTGTGTGTGTGTGTGTGTGTGTGTGTGTGTGTGTGTGTGTGTGTGTGTGTTTAGGGGAGGAAGGGGGTCCTGGTGAGCAAATAGGGCTTTCCTCCTCTCTCTCTCTCTCTCTCTCTCTCTCTATCTTGCCCTCTCTCTCTCTCTCTCTCTCTCTATCTTGCCCTCTCTCTGTCCCCCTCTCTCTCCCTCTCTCTCTCTCTCTCCCTCTCTCTCTATTCAAATAAATTCAAAGAGCTTTTTGGCATGGAAAACATATGCCAAAGTAAGTGAAATAAACTCAGCAAAAAAAGAAACGTCCTCTCACTGTCAACTGCGTTAATTTTCAGCAAACTTAACATGTGTAAATATTTGTATGCACATAACAAGATTCAACAACTGAGACATAAACTGAACAAGTTCCACAGACATGTGACTAACAGAAATTGAATAATGAGTCCCTGAACAAAAAGGGGGGGTCAAAATCAAAAGTAACAGTCAGTATCTGGTGTGGCCACCAGCTGCATTAAGTACTTTTTGTTGGAGTTGCACCCCTTCTGAAAAAACCTACACTCGATCCCTCCGATGTCAACAACTACAGACCAGTATCCCTTCTTTCTTTTCTCTCCAAAACTCTTGAACGTGCCGTCCTTGGCCAGCTCTCCTGCTTTCTCTCTCAGAATGACCTTCTTGATCCAAATCAGTCAGGTTTCAAGACTAGTCATTCAACTGAGACTGCTCTTCTCTGTGTCACGGAGGCGCTCCGCACTGCTAAAGCTAACTCTCTCTCCTCTGCTCTCATCCTTCTAGACCTATCGGCTGCCTTTGATACTGTGAACCATCAGATCCTCCTCTCCACCCTCTCCGAGCTGGGCATCTCCGGCGCGGCCCACGCTTGGATTGCGTCCTACCTGACAGGTCGCTCCTACCAGGTGGCGTGGCGAGAATCTGTCTCCGCACCACGTGCTCTCACCACTGGTGTCCCCCAGGGCTCTGTTCTAGGCCCTCTCCTATTCTCGCTATACACCAAGTCACTTGGCTCTGTCATATCCTCACATGGTCTCTCCTATCATTGCTATGCAGACGACACACAATTAATCTTCTCCTTTCCCCCCTCTGATAACCAGGTGGTGAATCGCATCTCTGCATGTCTGGCAGACATATCAGTGTGGATGACGGATCACCACCTCAAGCTGAACCTCGGCAAGACGGAGCTGCTCTTCCTCCCGGGGAAGGACTGCCCGTTCCATGATCTCGCCATCACGGTTAACAACTCCATTGTGTCCTCCTCCCAGAGTGCTAAGAACCTTGGCGTGATCCTGGACAACACCCTGTCGTTCTCAACTACCATCAAGGCGGTGACCCGTTCCTGTAGGTTCATGCTCTACAACATTCGCAGAGTACGACCCTGCCTCACGCAGGAAGCGGCGCAGGTCCTAATCCAGGCACTTGTCATCTCCCGTCTGGATTACTGCAACTCGCTGTTGGCTGGGCTCCCTGCCTGTGCCATTAAACCCCTACAACTCATCCAGAACGCCGCAGCCCGTCTGGTGTTCAACTTTCCCAAGTTCTCTCACGTCACCCCGCTCCTCCGCTCTCTCCACTGGCTTCCAGTTGAAGCTCGCATCCGCTACAAGACCATGGTGCTTGCCTACGGAGCTGTGAGGGGAACGGCACCTCCGTACCTTCAGGCTCTGATCAGGCCCTACACCCAAACAAGGGCACTGCGTTCATCCACCTCTGGCCTGCTCGCCTCCCTACCTCTGAGGAAGTACAGTTCCCGCTCAGCCCAGTCAAAACTGTTCGCTGCTCTGGCACCCCAATGGTGGAACAAACTCCCTCACGACGCCAGGTCAGCGGAGTCAATCACCACCTTCCGGAGACACCTGAAACCCCACCTCTTTAAGGAATACCTAGGATAGGATAAAGTAATCCTTCTAACCCCCCCCCCCTTAAAAGAGTTAGATGCACTATTGTAAAGTGGTTGTTCCACTGGATATCATAAGGTGAATGCACCAATTTGTAAGTCGCTCTGGATAAGAGCGTCTGCTAAATGACTTAAATGTAAATGTACTGCAGTGCATCTCCTCCTCATGGACTGCACCAGATGTGCCAGTTCTTGCTGTGAGATGTTACCCCACTCTTCCACCAAGGCACCTGCAAGTTCCCAGACATTTCTGGGGGGAATGGCCCTAGCCCTCACCCTCCGATCCAACCTGTCCCACACTTGCTCAATGGGATTGAGATCCGGGCTCTTCGCTGGCCATGGCAGAACACTGACATTCCTGTCTTGCAGGAAATCACACACTGAACGAGCAGTATGGCTGGTGGCATTGTCATGCTGGAGGGTCATGTCAGGATGAGCCTGCAGGAAGGGCTCCACATGAGGGAGGAGGATGTCTTCCCTGTAACGCACAGCGTTGAGATTGCCTGCAATGACAACATGCTCAGTCTAATGATGCTGTGACACACCGCCCCAGACCATGACAAACCCTCCACCTCCAAATTATCCCGCTCCAGAGTACAGGCCTCGGTGTAACGCTCATTCCTTCGACGATAAACGTGAATCCGACCATCACCCCTGGTGAGACAAAACCACGACTCGTCAGTGAAGAGCACTTTTTGCCAGTCCTGTCTGGTCCAGGGACGGTGGGTTTGTGCCCATAGGCGACATTGTTGCCGGTGATGTCTGGTGAGGACCTGCCTTACAACAGGCCTACAAGCCCTCAGTCCAGCCTTTCTCAACCTGTTGCGGACAGTCTGAGCACTGATGGAGGGATTGTGCGTTCCTGGTGTAACTTGTGCAGTTGTTGTTGCCATCCTGTACCTGTCCCACAGGTGTGATGTTCGGATGTACCGACCCTGTACAGGTGTTGTTACACGTGGTCTGCCACTGCGAGGGCGAACAGCTGTCCGTCCTGTCTCCCTGTAGCACTGTCTTAAGCGTCTCACAGTACGGACATTGCAATTTATTGCCCTGGCCACATCTGCAGTACTCATGCCTCCTTGCAGCATGCCTAAGGCACGTTCACGCAGATGAGCAGGGAGGGCATCTTTCTTTTGGTGTTTTTCAGAGTCAGTAGGAAGGCCTCTTTAGTGTCCTAAGTTTTCATAACTGTGACCTTAATTGCCTAGCGTCTGTAAGCTGTTAGTGTCTTAACGGACATCACACAGGTGCATGTTCATTAATTGTTTATGGTTCATTGAACAAGCATGGGAAACAGTGTTTAAACACTTTACAATGAAGATCTGTGAAGTTAATTGGATTTTTACAAAGTATCTTTGAAAGACAGGGTCCTGAAAAAGGGAAATGTATTTTTTTGCTGATAATAAACAAAATGTAAATAAACAATTAGAAATGAACAGTAAACAAACATTTTAAAGGAATAGAGACATTTCACATGTCATATTACGGCTACATACAGTCTCTCTCTCCCTTTCTCTCTCTCTTTCCCACTCCCTCTCTACTGTCCCGTACCATCCATCCTCTCCTCTCTCTATCAGGTCCTTCTAACTTAATCCTGACCTAAAACATTTGAAGTTAATGCCTAAACTTAACCTTGAAATTGAAATTTAACGTTTGGAACAACATTTACATTTGACGTTTGGAACACTCTTAGAATCGTATAAAAATGGTTTTATTTTATGCAGAGAACAGGATACAAGCCATGGATAACGAACCACCCACTGTCTCAAACCAGGAAGAAGGCCAGAATAGCTCCTATCAACAGAACACACATATCCTTCTCATCTGTCCATCTCTTAAGCATGGATTTTAAGTATACACATGCCACACAAGGTTGGTGGCACCTTAATTGGGGAGAATGGGCTTGTGGTAATGACTGGAGTGGAATTCGTGAAACGGTATCAAATACATCAGCCGTCAGCAGCCTCCTGTGATACATGCATTCCCTCTTGTTAAAGCTGCAATATGCCACTGAGTTATAGATCTGTCATTCTCATTGAAAGCAAGTCTAAGACGCGGTAGATCTGTTCTATCTGCGCAATTTCTATGCTTCCCGTTCTTACGTTTCGTTTTGTTGCATCTTTTACCTTCGGTTTTGTTCACCAGCCTCAAAACAGTTGAAAATACTATATTTTTGGGGTTATGGAAAATATATTTCCCAGCGGTTTAGATGGTACAATGATTCTCTACAATGTACTAGCTTGTTTAGTCACATTAAACTGAAATTACAAATGGCAGTACGATTTCTGCATAGTGCATATTAAAAAAAATAATAATAATAATTTATGCAGAGATCAGGAGACCAAAGCCATGGATAACAAACCTCCCACTGTCCCAAACCAGGAAGAAGGCCAGAATAGCTCTTATCAATAGAACAGGGCTGTTGTTACCAGCTAAGTGCAAACCCAACACCTCTCATAGAATCAAAACAGTCAGAGGGAAACCACTCAACCTAATGTGATAAGACTCCAGCACCAAGAGGATATATTCTAATATCTGATTTATATATATATATAATGTACCTACGGAAAGTATTCAGACGCTTTGACTTTTTCCACATTTTGTTACGTTACAGCCTTATTCTAAAATTGATTAAATTGTTTTTATTTTCCTCATCAATCTACACACAATACCCCATAATGACAAATCAAAAACAGGGGTTTAGAAATTGTTGCAAATGTATTAATTAAAAAATAATGAAATATCACATTTACATAAGTATTCAGACCCTTTACTCAGTACTTTGTTGAAGCGCCTTTGGCAGCAATTTCAGCCTCAAGTCTTCTTGGGTATGAGACTACAAGCTTGGCACACCTGTATTTGGGGAGTTTCTCCCATTCTTCTCTGCAGATCCTCTCAAGCTCTGTCAGGTTGGATGGGAAGTGTTGTTGTGTGCTTAGGGTCGTTGTCCTGTTGGAAGATGAACCTTCACCCCAGTCTGAGGTCCTGTGTGGTCTGGAGCAGGTTTTCATCAAGGATCTCTCTGTACTTTGCTCCGTTCATCTTTCCCTCGATCCTGACTAGTCTCCCAGTCCCTGCAGCTGAAAACATCCCCACAGCATAATGCTTCACTGTAGAGATGGTGCTGGTTTCCTCCAGATGTGACGCTTGGTATTAAGGCCAAAGAGTTCAATCTTGGTTTTAATCAGACCAGAGAATCTTGTTTCTTATGGTCTGAGAGTCTTCAGGTGACTTTTGGCAAACTCCAAGTGGGCTGTCATGTGCCTTTTAATGAGGAGTGGCTTCTGTCTGGCCACTCTACCATAATGGCCTGATTGGTGGAGTGCTGCAGAGATGGTTGTCTTTCCGGAAGGTTCTCCCATCTCCACAGAGGAACTTTAGAGCTCTGTCAGTGTGACCATTGGGTTCTTGGTCACCTCCCTGACCAAGGCCCTTCTCTTCCGATTGCTCAGTTTGGCCGGGAGGCCAGCTCTAGGAAGAGTCTTGGTGGTTCCAAACTTCTTACATTTAAGAATGATGGAGGCCACTGTGTTCTTGTGGACCTTCAATGCTGCTGAAATGTTTTGGTACCCTTCCCCAGATCTGTTCCCCGACACAATCCTGTCTCGGAGCTCTATGGACAATTCCTTCGACCTCATGGCTTGGTTTTTGCTCTGACATGCACTGTCAACTGTGGGACCTTATATAGACAGGTGTGTGCCTTTCCAAATCATGTCCAATCAATTGAATTTACCCCAGGTGGACTCCAATCAAGTTGTAGAAACATCTCAAGGATGATCAATGGAAACAGGATGCACCTGAGCTCCATTTCGAGTCTTAGAGCAAAGGGTCTGAATACTTATGCAAATTCTAAAAACCTGTTTTCGTTTTGTCATTATGGGTTATTGTGTGTAGATTGCTGAGTATTTTTACTTATTTAATCCATTTTAGAATAAGGCTGTAACATAACAAAATGTGGAAAAAGTCAAGGGGTCTGAATACTTTCCGAAGGCACTGTATATATATCACTGTATGTCAAACCAGACTCTCTCTTTCCCTCTGACACAATGCAAACAAAAGGTACTTTCCTTCCTGCTGTAACTGAATTCCCTACTGAATGATTTTCTGAAATAGTTAATAATAGGCCTACGATACAGACAGACTGGGACAGGTTAATAATACGATACAGACAGACTGGGACAGGTTATTAATACGATATAGACAGACTGGACTACAGACTGGGACAGGTTCAATAATACGATATAGACAGACTGGGCTACAAACTGGGACAGGTTATATAATACGATATAGACAGACTGGGCTACAGACTGGGACAGGTTCAATAATATGATATAGACAGACTGGGACAGGTTAAATAATATGATGTAGACAGACTGGACTACAGTCTTGAACAGGTTAATTCATATGATATAGGCAGACTGAGCTACAGACTGGGACAGGTTCATTAATATGATATAGACAGACTGGGACAGGTTAAATAACACGATATAGACAGACTGGGCTACAGACTGGGACAGGTTCATTAATATGATGTAGACAGACTGGGACAGGTTAAATAACACGATATAGACAGACTGGGCTACAGACTGGGACAGGTTAAATAATATGATGTAGACAGACTGGGACAGGTTAAATAACACGATATAGACAGACTGGGCTACAGACTGGGACAGGTTCCATGTCAATTCTCACAGACAGATATAGCTGTAAGGCCTTTACACAGAGACAAGGTTATATTCAGGCAGCAGGCAGCAGTGACTACAGGAGGGAAACAATGACTACAGGAGAGAAACAATGACTACAGGAGAGAAACAATGACTACAGGAGAGAAACAATGACTACAGGAGAGAAACAATGACTACAGGAGAGAAACAATGACTACAGGAGAGAAACAATGACTACAGGAGAGAAACAATGACTACAGGAGAGAAACAATGACTACAGGAGAGAAACAATGACTACAGGAGAGAAACAATGACTACAGGAGAGAAACAATGACTACAGGAGAGCAGCAGTGACTACAGGAGAGCCGCAATGACTACAGGAGAGAAACAATGACTACAGGAGAGAAACAATGACTACAGGAGAGAAACAATGACTACAGGAGAGAAACAATGACTACAGGAGAGAAACAATGACTACAGGAGAGAAACAATGACTACAGGAGAGAAACAATGACTACAGGAGAGAAACAATGACTACAGGAGAGAAACAATGACTACAGGAGAGAAACAATGACTACAGGAGAGAAACAATGACTACAGGAGAGAAACAATGACTACAGGAGAGCAGCAGTGACTACAGGAGAGAAACAATGACTACAGGAGAGAAACAATGACTACAGGAGAGAAACAATGACTACAGGAGAGAAACAATGACTACAGGAGAGAAACAATGACTACAGGAGAGCCGCAATGACTACAGGAGAGAAACAATGACTACAGGAGAGAAACAATGACTACAGGAGAGAAACAATGACTACAGGAGAGAAACAATGACTACAGGAGAGAAACAATGACTACAGGAGAGAAACAATGACTACAGGAGAGAAACAATGACTACAGGAGGGCAGCAGTGACTACAGGAGAGAAACAATGACTACAGGAGAGAAACAATGACTACAGGAGAGAAACAATGACTACAGGAGAGCAGCAGTGACTACAGGAGAGAAACAATGACTACAGGAGAGAAACAATGACTACAGGAGAGAAACAATGACTACAGGAGAGCAGCAATGACGAGAGAAGAGTCCAAAACAGTGTTGACAATATTGACACACACAGTCAGACTTGTTATTCATCACATTACACAACTAGGCCTATACGCGGATCCTAGAAAGCGATCCCTGATGGCACTGATTGTAAATACTGTAGTTTCCCTTCGCGGACACGGCTTATGCCCGCTCAGCCTGATCGGACCTCTCGCTCTGTAAATTTGTCGCAGACAGTAAAAAGCTGTCCGATGCATACTGAAATGATAGACACTCACAAGTGTTGCAAAAATGACAGGCTATCAGGGTACTCCATATGTGTTTCAGTGGGAAAATAAACCCACATTATACCTCTTTGAGTGATGGGCAGACAGGCTGTAGGCTGTCTCTCAATGAGCGAGCGCACCAAAAGCGCTTGTTGGTTGACATTAATTCCAAGTAATAAAACGGACCAGGACAATGGAATAGTAAATGTGAAAGATCAACAAACACTTATTCTAAGGTTCTTAGTCTATAAATGTAGCCGAATATGGAAGAACTTTTGCAAAAAGAAACTCCACAATTGACTTGTCCACACAGCGTTAAATCGGAGCGCAGAAGAACATTGTTGTTTCATGCATAGACAAATATTTTCTTAAAAGCGTGCGCATGATATGCTTTGTACTCCGAAAACATTCGTGTAGAAGCCAATAAATACGAACAAAACGACGCATATTTGTCCTAACGTGCACGGTGTGATATGTTTATAAACATCATATAACATCAAAATAGCAAATTGCATTATTCCACTCAATTTGTTGTCCTTTTCTACTTTATTGAACGCAACCATTGCATGCCAGCGAAAACGTTTTCTTGGTATAGAATATAGCATTTAGAGAATTACTTACGATTTGAGAGGATTCTGAATGACAGTCGCCATTTTGCTGCTAGACAGTAAGCAAATATGCCAAATCTCAAAGCTGTTTGGGACCCTATGAAAAAAACAACCAGTAAGGGCCTAGGCGACCTGCTCCTTAACCAATACAATACCAGGATGCAGGAGTAAAGGCGTGGTTTAGGAGAAAACTGTCAAAAGCGTTCCATAAAGACGATGAGCCAAGGCTACATACAGTACAACTTTATATTGCACACATGCAAATCGTTACAGTGTACATAGTCAGTATAAGTCATTT
The DNA here is from genome assembly GCF_045679555.1 of Salvelinus alpinus. Lineage (NCBI taxonomy): Eukaryota > Metazoa > Chordata > Actinopteri > Salmoniformes > Salmonidae > Salvelinus > Salvelinus alpinus. Next base: position 9,469,007 of record NC_092093.1, on the reverse strand, counting down.
ACATAGTGTAGGTATATCCCCGGGGCATATGAAACAGATATAGCAAGGAGTGGCTACATTTTCTAGCAGGGAAAAGAAAAGCACTGCCAGTTGTCCTGTGTTCCTTTGTGCCTGTCCCAAACAGACCATCTTTATTTTCTCAGCATATCAAATCAAATGTTATTGGTCACATACACATGGTTAGCAGATGTTATTGCGAGTATAGCGAAACGCTTATATGGAGACTCTTCTTCATTCAGTGGCATTTAGCAAAACAAATAGAATGGTACTAGAAGATATATATAATATTATGTAGCAGGGTAGTAAAACACATTAACATGAGGTCGATTTAGATGAGTATATTGTAGAAGCATAAGTTACACATGAAGGTTTGTTTACACAGGAAATTCAAACAAAGCAATGGCTGATTGATGCTCTATCTAAAATGTAAACAAATCACAACTACTGTCACACTACAGACAACAAATTCATCTTTTCCACTCTCTGTTACAATGTTCAGTTCATGAGAATGATGTTAAAAATGTTAGTTTTCCTTTTAGAGGAGGGGAGAGCGATTGAAAGCACACGCATCCAATCGTAAAGCAGCAAAGAGGGCCATTATTGTCAGTGATAAACCAATGAGATTTGGCTTGTCGGGTGTTAAATTGGTCACATGGACGCAAAATTGCAGCAGGTAGAGGAACTTTGTGTCAAGCTCCTACAATCAATCAAATGTATTTATAAAGCCCTTCTTACATCAGCTGATGTCACAAAGTGCTGTACAGAAACCCAGCCTAAAACCCCAAACAGCAAGCAATGCAGGTGTACAGCATGTTCAATAATATATTTGATCAACATCGCAATCTCTTATTAATACACGGATAACACCAATTTATTTTAAAGCTACACTATGTCACTTTTTGGGCGACCTGACAAAATTAACATAGAAATGTGAGTTATAGATCTGTCATTCTCATTGAAAGCAAGTCTAAGAAGCGGTAGATCTGTTCTATGTGCACTATTTCTATGCTTCTTGTGCTTAAGTTTTGTTTTTTTGCTTATTTTACTCTCGGTTTAGTAGATCAGCTTAAAACATCTGAAAATACAATCTTTATGGTTATCGAAAAAATATTCCACAGTGGTTTAGATGGTACAATGATTTTCTATACTATACTTGCTTGTTTAGTCACATAAACTGAAATTTGACGAACTATTAGAATTTTAATGGTGGAGCAATTTCGGGCATAAAGCATCTTTAAATATGATAAAGATAGATCATTAAAATTGTCTACTTTGCTTATGGCTTATGTCAAAGAAGCGAAATGGCTAGCCGAATTAGCTAACATACTACAAAGTAAACTACACAGAAGTGAGTGACAGATCTCATGTTGATGTTTACTGTCTGGTATTTGGGTCCACAGCAATAGCAGGGTTGAAGAAAGGGAATTGGCATGGCAGCGGGTGACACGGTTACCGCTTGGACTGGTAACGAGACCGCGCGAGCCGCAGAAGACAACACAGAAACAGGTAGAAAGGTATGATGGTGATTAGGTTGGTTGGTTGTACTAAATTAGTCAGTGTAGCCTATAGCTAACTTACAAGACCAATCAAAATGTAGCTAACTGATGTATACTTTGTATTTATTATGGATCCCCATTAGTTCCTGTCAAGGCAGCAGCTACTCTTCCTGGGGTTTATAATGGATCCCCATTAGTTCCTGTCAAGGCAGCAGCTACTCTTCCTGGGGTTTATTATGGATCCCCATTAGCTCCTGTCAAGGCAGCAGCTACTCTTCCTGGGGTTTATTATGGATCCCCATTAGTTCCTGTCAAGGCAGCAGCTACTCTTCCTGGGGTTTATTATGGATCCCCATTAGTTCCTGTCAAGGCAGCAGCTACTCTTCCTGGGGTTTATTATGGATCCCCATTAGTTCCTGTCAAGACAGCAGCTACTCTTCCTGGGGTTTATTATGGATCCCCATTAGTTCCTGTCAAGGCAGCAGCTACTCTTCCTGGGGTTTATTATGGATCCCCATTAGTTCCTGCCAAGGCAGCAACTACTCTTCCTGGGGTTTATTATGGATCCCCATCAGTTCCTGCCAAGGCAGCAACTACTCTTCCTGGAGTTTATTATGGATCCCCATTAGTTCCTGTCAAGGCAGCAGCTACTCTTCCTGGGGTTTATTATGGATCCCCATTAGTTCCTGTCAAGGCAGCAACTACTCTTCCTGGGGTTTATTATGGATCCCCATTAGTTCCTGCCAAGGCAGCAGCTACTCATCCTGGGGTTTATTATGGATCTCCATTAGTTCCTGTCAAGGCAGCAGCTACTCTTCCTGGGGTTTATTATGGATCCCCATTAGTTCCTGTCAAGGCAGCAACTACTATTCCTGGGGTTTATTATGGATCCCCATTAGTTCCTGCCAAGGCAGCAACTACTCTTCCTGGGGTATATTATGGATCCACATTAGTTCCTGCCAAGGCAGCAACTACTCTTCCTGGGGTTTATTATGGATCCCCATTAGTTCCTGCCAAGGCAGCAACTACTCTTCCTGGGGTTTATTATGGATCCCCATTAGTTCCTGCCAAGGCAGCAACTACTCTTCCAGGGGTTTATTATGGATCCACATTAGTTCCTGCCAAGGCAGCAGCTACTCTTCCTGGGGTTTATTATGGATCCACATTAGTTCCTGCCAAGGCAGCAACTACTCTTCCTGGGGTTTATTATGGATTCCCATTAGCTCCTGTCAAGGCAGCAGCTAATCTTCCTGGGGTTTATTATGGAGCCCCATTAGCTCCTGTCAAGGCAGCAGCTACTCTTCCTGGGGTTTATTATGGATCCCCATTAGTTCCTGTCAAGGCAGCAGCTACTCTTCCTGGGGTTTATTATGGATCCCCATTAGTTCCTGTCAAGACAGCAGCTACTCTTCCTGGGGTTTATTATGGATCCCCATTAGTTCCTGTCAAGGCAGCAGCTACTCTTCCTGGGGTTTATTATGGATCCCCATTAGTTCCTGTCAAGGCAGCAGCTACTCTTCCTGGGGTTTATTATGGATCCCCATTAGTTCCTGTCAAGGCAGCAGCTACTCTTCCTGGGGTTTATTATGGATCCCCATTAGTTCCTGTCAAGGCAGCAACTACTCTTCCTGGGGTTTATTATGGATCCCCATTAGTTCCTGCCAAGGCAGCAACTACTCTTCCTGGGGTTTATTATGGATCCCCATTAGTTCCTGCCAAGGCAGCAGCTACCCTTCCTGGGGTTTATTATGGATCCCCATTAGTTCCTGTCAAGACAGCAGCTACTCTTCCTGGGGTTTATTATGGATCCCCATTAGTTCCTGTCAAGGCAGCAGCTACTCTTCCTGGGGTTTATTATGGATCCCCATTAGTTCCTGTCAAGGCAGCAGCTACTCTTCCTGGGGTTTATTATGGATCCCCATTAGTTCCTGTCAAGGCAGCAGTTACTCTTCCTGGGGTTTATTATGGATCCGCATTAGTTCCTGTCAAGACAGCAGCTACTCTTCCTGGGGTTTATTATGGATCCCCATTAGTTCCTGTCAAGGCAGCAGCTACTCTTCCTGGGGTTTATTATGGATCCCCATCAGTTCCTGCCAAGGCAGCAACTACTCATCCTGGAGTTTATTATGGATCCCCATTAGTTCCTGTCAAGGCAGCAGCTACTCTTCCTGGGGTTTATTATGGATCCCCATTAGTTCCTGTCAAGGCAGCAACTACTCTTCCTGGGGTTTATTATGGATGCCCATTAGTTCCTGTCAAGGCAGCAGCTACTCTTCCTGGGGTTTATTATGGATCCCCATTAGTTCCTGTCAAGGCAGCAACTACTATTCCTGGGGTTTATTATGGATCCCCATTAGTTCCTGCCAAGGCAGCAACTACTCTTCCTGGGGTTTATTATGGATCCACATTAGTTCCTGCCAAGGCAGCAACTACTCTTCCTGGGGTTTATTATGGATCCCCATTAGTTCCTGCCAAGGCAGCAACTACTCTTCCTGGGGTTTATTATGGATCCCCATTAGTTCCTGCCAAGGCAGCAACTACTCTTCCTGGGGTTTATTATGGATCCCCATTAGTTCCTGCCAAGGCAGCAGCTACTCTTCCTGGGGTTTATTATGGATCCCCATTAGTTCCTGTCAAGGCAGCAGCTACTCTTCCTGGGGTTTATTATGGATCCCCATTAGTTCCTGCCAAGGCAGCAACTACTCTTCCTGGGGTTTATTATGGATCCCTATTAGTTCCTGCCAAGGCAGCAGCTACTCTTCCTGGGGTTTATTATGGATTCCCATTAGCTCCTGTCAAGGCAGCAG